>NC_058131.1:510525786-510537522 GCF_016433145.1 Gracilinanus agilis
AAAAAACTATAACAAATTTCATTTGGAATAACAAAAGATCAAGAATATCAAGGGAAATAATGAAAAAAAATGTGAAGGAAGGGGGCCTAGCAGTACCAGATATTAAACTATACTATAAAGCAGCAGTAATCAAAACAATATGGTACTGGCTAAAAGACACAAGGGAGGATCAGTGGAATAGACTTGGGGTAAATGACATCAGCAAGACAGTGTATGATAAACCCAAAGAGCCCAACTTTTGGGACATGAATCCACTATTTGACAAAAACTGCTGGGAAATTTGGAAAACAATATGGGAGAGATTAGGTTTAGATCAACATCTCACACCCTACATCAAGATAAATTCAGAATGACTGAATGACTTGAATATAAAGAGAGAAACTCTAAACAAGTTAAGTGAACACAGAATAGTATACTTGTCAAATCTCTGGGAAAGGAAAGATTTTAAAACCAAGCAAGAGTTAGAGAAAATTACAAAATGTAAATTAAATGGTTTTGATTATATTAAACTAAAAAGCTTTTGTACAAACAAAAACAATGTAGTCAAAATCAGAAGGGAAACAACAAATTGGGAAAAAATCTTTATAATGAAAAACTCTGACAGGGGTCTAATTACTCAAATATACAAGGAGTTAAATCAATTGTATAAAAAAATTAAGCCATTCCCCAATTGATAAATGGGTAAGAGACATGAATAGGCAATTTTCAGGTAAAGAAATCAAAAGTATCTTAAGCACATGAGAAAGTGTTCTAAATCTCTAACAATTAGAGAAATGCAAATCAAAACAACTCTGAGGTATCACCTCACACCTAGTAGATTGGCTAAAATGAAAGAAGGGGAGAGTAATGAATGCTGGAGGGGATGTGGCAAAATTGGGACATTAATGCATTACTGGTGGAGTTGTTAACTGATCCAACCATTCTGGCTGGCAATTTGGAACTATGCTCAAAGGGCTATTAAAGAATGCCTGCCCTTTGATCCAGCCATACCGTTGTTTGGTTTGTACCCAAAGAGATCATAAATAAACAGACTTGTACAAAAATATTTATAGCTGTGCTTTTTGTGGTGGCAAAAAACTGGAAAAGGAGGGTATGTCCTTCAATTGGGGAATGGCTGAACAAATTGTGGTATATGCTGGTGATGGAATACTATTGTGCTCAAAGAAATAATAAACTGGAGGAGTTCCAGGTGAACTGGAAAGACCTCCAGAAACTGATGCAGAGTGAAAAGAGCAGAGCCAGAAGAACATTGTACACAGAGACTGATATGCTATGGTAAAATCGAATGTAATGGACTCCTGTACTAGCAGCAATGCAATGACACAGGACAGCTCTGAGGGATTTATGGAAAAGAATGCTACCCATGTTCAGAGGAAGAACTGCAGGAGAGGAAACATAAAAGAAAAACAACTGATTGAACGTATGGGTTGGGGTGGACAGGATTGGGGATGTGGACTCGAAACTACCACACCAATGCAACTATCAACAATTTGGAAATAGGTCTTGATCAATGACACATGATAAAACTGGTGAAAATGTGTGTCGGCCATGGGCTGGGGGGGAGTGGGGGCGGGGTGAAGAGGAAAGTAGGAGCATGAATCATGTAACCATGTTAAAAATGAATATTAATAAATGTTTAAAAAATATGTTTTAGCAAGTGCTTGAACACATGGGCTGATGGGGATATTATTTGGTATGTAGACACTAAATGATAACTCTAGTCCAACTATCAATAATATGGAATTAGATCTTGATCAATGATACAAGTAAAACCCAGTGGAATTTCGCATTGGCTAAGGGGGGTTAGGGAGGTTTGGGGGAGAGGAAAAAAACATGAAATATGTAACTAAGGGAAAATATTCAAAATAAAAACTTAAAAGAATAAAAAATAAATAAATAAAAATATGTTTTAGGATCAAGAAATGAAAAAAAAACTTAAAGACCTAAAGACTACTCAGAATTTTCATGAGAGTACCTAATAATTTTTTTCTTGAGACTGAGTCTCTCTAGTTGCCAATGTGTTTAGGAGTGCTTATAAGGCTGGAAGTACAGGGAACACTCACCGGCCTGGTTCTACATGGAATTAATATGGAAGCATTGGCTTGCTCCCTTTCCAATTTGAGCTGGTTTCTCCCCCTTAAGCTACCTGGTGGACCCCTGTTCCTGAGAGCTCGCCATATTAGTAGTAGACAGTGTGGACACTAGATTTGATTTAGCCATACTGCAGCTCAGTACTGAACCCTGAACTTAAGTGTTCCAGTATCCTGAATCTCATCAGTAGTAGGGATAATAGGCATGGGCCACAATGCCCATATAATAAATGCCTTCTTCAGAGAGGTAGGGAAGGTAATGAGCCTATTTCATGCCTATAAAAACTTTGTATCACCAAATAATATAGAGGAGATTAATGGGTTAATAATTTCAATAGGCTGGATGGCAAATCTTTGTTTTTGTTTTGGCAATTTTCGTTGTGAGACAGACCTCTTACTACTTAGAAATAATTCAGTTAAGTCTGTGTGAAAATATAGCAAATAGCACTTTTTTTGTGATGGGGAAAAAACTTTCTGTGCAAATTAAATTATTCTTGTTGCTGATGTGACTGTAATTATTTTTAGCTGGGTGAGCAATATTTAGGTTAAATCCTGTACCAATGTGAGAGAGCTTGCCTCTTCCTCCATGAATTATTTTGTGAAGAATTTTAAAGAAGATCAATGCTTATCCCAAGTTGAACTCTGGAGGGGGAAAAAAATCAAATCTCCATAGACAGTATTTGAAGTCATTAAGTTTTTAGGGTTTTTTTTTACCAGCCATGATTTCAGGCTATATAGATTCCTTTAAATGGGGCTTTCCTATTTTACTGAGTTCTGGTGATTTTTTTTTGTGCTTCCAAAGCATATTGAGATCCATGGATGAGAGGGTCTATTAGATTAAGCATGATTGTTAATTAATTAAGCCTCATGTGGAATGGAGCATGTAGTTCTTGTGTCAAAAAATGCAACTATGCAAAGAGAAACCATAATTATCTTAAATTCAGTCTAGTAATTGCCAAGACATTCAGCAAGACTTAGAGGTCAGTGCATTTCATATAAAATCTCTGCAAAGGATATTTATCCTGGTGGTGGTGACATGGTTAGATAAATTACACTGAGCAATTTCATTGTGTAAAAACACTGAGGAAAAATTCTATGACTCTAAGAATCACAAAACCTTGTGTTTGTGTTATTAAGAAGTGGACACCATAACAAAGTTGCCTGCCACATTTTGTTCTTGTGAAAACAGGCTTAGACTCTTTTCTAGCTATCTGGTCTTGGTATCTCAAAATCATTGCGTCCTTCTTAAGGTTTCATGTCTATTAATTTTTTTTTATTCAGCATATCTTAAAAGAGGCAGGGAAGACAGACTGAATTATTTTAATTTTTAATATACATCATTAACATTTTATTCACCACTTTCTTAAATCTACACAACCAGAAAAATAATAAATAAATCCCCTATTTGTGGCATTTGTCGGTTCCCTAGGTATAAATGCTCACAATGAAAATATAACAATTAGTTTGTGAGCTCCATCATAGCCCAACTTCCATTTACTACCTGTGCAATCTTGGAAGTTGTTTAACTTACCAAAGCTCAGTTTCTGGATGGAGTAGTAGAAATAAAAACTGGGCTGAGAGTCAGAGAACATGGTATTGGGTCTAAATTCTAACACTTATTTAGTTATGTGACTGTGGCCAAGGCATTTTCACCCTCTTCTGGATATCAGCTTTCCTCATATAGGAAAAGGGACTGAGGATATTTGCAGGTTTAGACAAAGGCTTAAAGAAAGGCCACCCAGGTCAAGAGTTGCAAAGAATGAAAAGTTGAGGATTTCTGTCATTCGTTTATACCTTTGTATTAAGTTCCCACGCCAGTTTAATTAAATCCAATTAAAAAAATATTAAGTATCTACCATAGGCAAGGCACTGTATTAGATGTTAGATATGCAAAGACCAAAAAAAATTCATAGTCCTTGCCCTTAAGAATCTTACATCTCCTTGAGGGATTACAGCATGCACACAGTTGAGTAAATGCAAAACATATTAAATTATAACCCAAACTTCAAATAGGAGAGAACCCAAAAAGCTGGCGCTTTCTGTTGTAGGTGGCACCTGAATTATACTACAAAAGAAACTAGGGATTCTAAAAGGCAGAGGTGAGGAGATAGCACATTCTACATGTGGGAGACTATGTGTACAAAGGCAGGAGACAGACAATTATTTTCATTATTTCCATTTTAAACCTAGTAATAGAGATGCAATAAATTTAAATGTCACTGAGGGCTCCATCAGTAGAACTAAAACCCAGCTCTGCCAGTTCTCAAATTGATTCACTTTCTATTACATAAACCCCTCAAAGCTGGAAGAGTATTCAGAGAACATCTAGTTCAACCCATACCTGAACATAAATCTTCTCTATAATATACGGGAATGACCTTTGCCTGGAGATTTCCGGTGAGAGCAATCACTCTGTCCCAAGGCAGCCCATTATACTTTCAGACAGTTTAAATAGCTGGGAAGGTTTTCCCTACATTGTACCTAAATCTGTCTCTTTGCACAATTTACCCATTTTTCTTAGTTTTGCCCTCTGGGGCCAAGTGGAACAAGTCGAATCCTTCTTCCACCTGGCAACCTTTCATTTTATTGTGGTATCTAAACAGAATTTCCATTTGAGGCTATCTATTATGGGTGATAAATTGTAAGGATAAAAAGCAGTAAGCTTGAAGTCAGAAAACCAAGGCTGTAATACTGGCTGATATACTTAGGCCAGTGATTTAACCTCTTTAAGCTCCATATAATCACAGAATCAAGCTCGAAAGAACTATAGAGATCATTTAGTTCAACCTTCTGATTTCATAAATGAGGAAATCAAAGCCTGGACAGGTAAAATGACTTGTCTAAGGTCATACAGCTTGTTAGAAGCAGAACTGTAATCAGAATTCAAGAACTAGAACTGCTCCCCATCTAGTATTCTTTCTTCTAATCAAGGGTGCCTCAGTTTCCTCATCTGTAAAATTGGAGGATTAAACAAGATAATCTCTAGGGTCATTAGAATTCTAACATACTGTGGTATAATGGATCATAATATAACTACTATCTAGCACGATCTGCACTAGTTGGGGAAAAAACACAATAAAAGTTTTGATCAAACTGGTCTTCCACTGAGCAGCTTCTTTCTGAGAAGCTTTTCTCAGCTATTTCCTTGGCATGCTTCAGAGAGCAAGTCATATACTCAGAGTTGAAAAAAACTATCCATGAGCCACCTAGTTAAATAGCAAATTACTAGTGATGTTGGTCTGAAAGTGAACAAATTACAATAAGATTGCTGACTAATGTTACACAAAATATTGATAGAAGAAGAAAAAAACTCAGAGAAAATGCTAAAGTCAATTCAGAGAAGACAATTTAATGAAAAGCTGAAATAATACATGAAAGGATTTTGGGGGGAAAGCCAATACATTTTACGTTCTTTCAAAGAAATTTTACTGGCTTCTTGTTAATTTCTTAGGAACCTTTGTAGAATCCTGGAACTATTTTTATAGTTCTTTTACATAAAGATTATAAAAAATGACATGAATTTCTCTTCTTCCTTTATACTTAACACCTCTTAATTAAATTTAATATGCTTTAGATATATAGCTCTGCCTATAGCTAAGAAAATGGAATTCATAAACTTCTCTAAATATTTTCATGACCTATTATTTGATGGAATCATGGAATGGTCTTATAATCATTTGTTCTTCTTTGATGATCAGGAAGTGACAGGAAATTCTAAATATTTGGTCTACTTTCGTCTTCTGGGAATTCGGTATCCCTTGTCCAACTCATGATTGTATCATGTTGCTCCTATTTCATTTAAGTAAAATCAGATGTACCTAAAAGTGTCCTTACAAAAGAACTTCACAGGTTATTTCCCAAATGTTACATGGATCTTATTTTAATAATTCAGCTGTTAGTGGATTGTTTGGAACTCAGAACACATGTTCCTTCATGTTACAAATGGTGGCCAAATTCCAAGGTATAAAAAAATGTAGATGAACTATAGCACTGATAGTACCAATGCAAGTTTAGTTTCAAGACCTGAGAATAGGGGGATTTCTATTTATGGAGGTAGGAGGAAGAGAAAGATTTTACTTTCTTTTTCATGAGGAAGGGTCAATCCTTGGCAATATTTTGAAATAAGAGCTTATCTTTGGAATTTCTATTGTCCCAATAGATTAATAGCTGGAAGGACCCTTTGATTTCATTTAATTTTTATAATGAGAAATTTTATGAGAAATATGAGGTTTAGAGAAAGAGGGAGGTAAAAGACATTCATTAAGCACTTTCTATATTCTAGGCATTGAGGATACAAAGACAAGCAAAAAGAAACATAGTCTCTGCTTTCTAGGGGCTTACATTTTTAATGGGGAAAGACAGCATATAAAAGGGAGCTCAGAAGTAGAGGTAAGGGGAGTTTAAAGGTATGCATTTGGGAGCAGGGTGGTGAAGTCCTGATGTTCAGAAAGAAGCCCAACCAGAAGCCTCCTTGGGCTTTTTTCCTAATCCCGCTTAGAGGGATTTAGCAATAGGAGAAGGGTCCAGAATGTTAGAAGGATTTTCCTCTATAAGGAAGTCAGTTGGGGTGGGGTGGGGTAGATGGATGTTCCAGTGGGCCAGCATGATGGAACGTAAGAAAGGTAAAGCCATTTTCCTAAGGTCACACAGTTATTAAGCACTAGAACTAGGATATGAACTCAAGCCACTTGATGCTAAGTCTAGCTTCTTTCTAGTATACTGCTCTGTATCCTTCCACTTCCCTTTGGGTGTTCCTTTTCTACTTCCCTCAGATCCAGCTATTTCATCCTTCCCCAAGCTTCTTATTATAATATTTTGGGGCTGCTTTATATCCCCAAATGTCTGAGTTACATGATTCTTCACATATTACCTTTGATTAATAGGCTTCTGACTTGGAATAGGGAAGGGATATTTAATCCCAGAACAATGTGTGTGGGATTGGGAAGGAGGGAGAAGAGCATGAAAATCAGACATGTGTGGACTAATGTCTAATATATAATTTTATCCATCTTACCATCTCAGTCATCTTAGTGGTGTACAGAGCATTCAGAGAAGACTAGATCCTCTGGTGTGAGGACTTGCTGAACCCTTTTCATGATTGCTTTCTTCCTCTGGGCAAGTCAAGTAACCCTGTTTGCTTCAGTTTCCTCATCTGTAAAATGAGCTAGAGAAGGAAATGGCAAACTTATCTGTGCTAAGAAAACCCAAACAGGATCACAAAGAGTTGAACATGACAAAAGGACAACAAAAAAGTTTTAAATCGATGGTCCTCTTATCTCCTCTTCTTCATCCTCAGTCTAGATATTTGCCTCAAATATCTACTTCATTTTGCTAGTATAAATACATCTTTCATTCCTTGTTTTTAGGTGAGATTTATGTGCAAGAGAAATATCTTATTCTTTTAAAGAATTATTTTTTCTTTCTTTCTAATTTTGGTATTGGTGAAATATGTTGATGATCTAATAAGATTCATAACCTGCCTCCTTACATCTGCCTCACATCTGGGGTAGTCTTGAGCTATTATTCTCTCAGAATCCAGTGACTTCAATGAAAGATTAGTTCTGGGGAGAATTGTAATAACTGTTGGAAAATATGGTTTAAAAATCATGGAATGAAAGGAAAAAAAGACTACTCAGAAAGTCCTTGCCATAAATCATTAATACTTTCTTCAAGAAGAAAGTGGGAAGATATTTGATAGAGCAATGGCTGATCTTAAGGATAAAAAAAATTAAATTTACTATAAAATAGCAGACAATAAATAATCAGTTACCAACATTGTAGTCATTACAAAATCATCTGGTAGCATACAATGAGATTATTATCTTATAAGAGGACAGATCAAAGCACTTACTAAATTAGAAGATGCCACTCAATGGGACTACAGTAGCTCCAACCTGTTTAAAGAACCTGTCAATTCTGAAAAATGGGAAACACACATAATTAAAGACATTAACCCTATTATGAAGTTTTAGAGAAAAGAGATGCAAAACAATCAACATAATGAAGAAGCTAAAAGAGTCTAGAAATTAATTTAGCCAACAAGCACTTCATCTTTTGTTAAATAGAGAAAAGCAAAAACCTGGGCAATACTCATTTAGAGAGCCATACTCATTTGCAAAATATCACTAAGAAAAAAAATGTGAGACTGAGCAGCATCACCACACACACAAAAAGGAAAAGAGTAATCAAGTAGAAAATTAGGTTACAGAGAGCCTGGCATGACATCTACCTGAGTTTGATTATCTTCTACAGTAAAATGATGAAAAGACATGGAAGGCCAACAAACTGATGAGAAATGGAAGAGTTCTGTGGTGTTTTCATGAGAATCTATTTTTATTGATGGTAGGTGTATCACCAAGTTTGTCCCCTCAGTATAAAATATATCATGCGAGAAAATCTAAGAGGCATACAAGATGAAATGGGGAAGAGAAATTGAATTTGACCAAATACATAGAGATAAAATACGTCCTTGAGGTGACAAAATCTAAAGGCATTCATGGATCAAATTTCAAGATATTTTAAGGAGAGGAATTTAAAAATAAAGATCAAAGATGGTATTTTTACCAAAATAAAAAAATAAACATGATTGAAACTGAAATCAGTAAGTACCAATCCATAAGTCTAGCTTCTTATTTCAGAAACACAACTGAATAATTTAATTCAAATAGGCTGTCTACATTTCTGATATTTTCCCTTACATTTGGGAGATAATTATTCTCAAAATTCTTGATTCCTAAATGAAATGCAAACAAGAATTTGGAAAATAATTATTTCCCAAATAAAATAGGTAAATTCTCTTTTTCTTTGAGGTTTAGTTTACCAGCAAAGGGCAATGATAATATGTCCTGAATTATATAGGATTAACACTAACTAATATAGCTACTCTACAATGACAAAAGGATTATATCTGATAATGCCTTTCATTGGAGAGGAGGTGTGGTAGAATAAGAATTACAAACAATCAGAGGTTAATTGAAGAGTAGAGGAGCAATTAATTTTGTTTGAAAAATGAGGTTTTGGGTGCTAAGTGGAAATTTATATTTATATTTTTCTGTAATGTCTTCAATTAATTCTGATATCACAGCTTTTGTTGTTGCTCAGTTATTTTCAGTCATGTCCAACTCTTTGTGACTCCATTAGGCATTTTCTTGGCCAATACTAGATAAAAATAAGATATGGTATAGAGAGCCATAAATAAACGGTTGAATCTGTAAATCCTATCAGATCCAGCTATAGCTGATGATTATAACTGATTGATGGCTCCTTTCATTATTAAAAGTTTTCCTGTGTAATAAATCATTTTAATTTGAAGAAAAGGGGGAAAATATGTGGGAAGCCAATAAGAGAATAGATAAAAATCTGAGACTCCTCTTTTGACCCCTTTTGTGATCCTTGTGATTTCTTGTTGAAAAGTACTGTGGCCTTATTGAAAAGCTTTAAGTTCCTAGCAAACCTGAATTTAAGAAGTTAACATTCTTCCCCTTTGGCCAGGAATGCAGCTGCCTGGTACAGCCAAGGCCAAAACCTTAGCAGGGGCAATTCAACTCTGAGAAAATATTCCCTGACTTGACTTTCTGATAAGAACCCAAGCCTTGGCCTTGTTCTATTCTGAAGCCAATGAGACCTTTTGTGTTTTGATATGACATAATTTGTAACCTCTGCATATCTGCGAAGTTTCGGGGGGGTTCTTTTGTGTGAAATGAGTCTGGAAATATATATAATAAACTCCATGCTCCTGGAGAAAAAGCTGGAAGCATGAGCTAAAAGATCATGTCCCTTGTCCAGTTATTTCCTTATCAACTAAGCCATCCTTATCAGATTATCGGAGATTATAAATAGATCTCGAGAATATTGGATAAAAAAGATACCTGGAGTGGTTTGCTACTTAATAATTCACTTCATTTATAGATGAGGAAACTGAAGCAAACAGGGTTAAGTGACTTCCTTAGGGTCAAAGAGTTGGTAAGGGTCTGAGTTCATATTTGAACTCAGGAAGATGAATCTTCTCAAACATTATTCACTGTGTCACCTAGTAATTTCTAGTCCTAACTCTTCACTAAACCTGTGGGGTTTTAGGCAAGTTGCTCTTTGGGCCTTAATTTTTCTCCTCTTTAAAATAAAGAAGTTGGACTAGAAGACCTTTTAAATTCCTTCTAATTATATGTTTATGATAATAAGTTATAAGAAAATAAAATAGAAAGTATTTTAAGATTACTAAGTGGATGAACTTAGTGTTACATTGGAATGTTCAGATTTCCTGGGTGCAGGTTAAAAACAGAGGTAGATCTCCCTCTGGTTACTTGCCTCTTCTCTGGCAGAGGTTCCTAACTTTTTTTGTGTCATGAAGTCTTCTTTTGGCAGTCTGGTGAAGCCAAATACTACTGTGGCTTGTTTCCTTAAATAAATACTAAATTTCAGTCAAAAGTTAGTGAAAATAATGATATAATTTATTTTTTCCCATCCAAGTTCATGTACTTAATCCATAGATTTCTGGTTAAGAATTCCTATGATCAATGAAAGGCTACAGACAAGATTCCTAAGATTATATGTTTAGAGCTAGAAAAGGGACTTTGGAGATCATTTGGTGCCAAATATCTACCCTCCACCTCATTTTCCAAATGAAGAAGTATGTTTTTCTGAAAATAAAATAACGTGTCCAAGGTCATACATTATATAAGTAGTAAGTAGCAAGACCAAAATTCACATGCAGACTGAAACACAAACCTTTTTACAGTTTGACAAACTGGATGCAATATTAGCTTATATAACAGTGTCTTTTCCTCTCCCGGAATGAAGAAGTATAGGTATATGTCTCAATTTTTACTGAGAGGAATAGTACTTACCCTAATGAGATGATATCTCAGTTAAAGTACCCAGTCAATGTTCCTACAGGTAACAATTGCCATTGTTCAGCTTTAATTGTTGCTGTTCAATCCCTTTCAGTTGTGTCCAACTCTTAGTAACCCATTTAGGGTTTTCTTGCCAAAGATAATGAAATGGTTTTGCCATTTCCTTCTCTAGCTCATTCTATGGATGAGGAACTGAGGTAAATAGAATAAAGTGACTTGCTCAGGGTCACACAGCAAATAAGTGTCTGAGGCCAGATTTGAACTCAGGAAGATGTTTTCCTGACTTCATTGAGCTGCCTAGATGCCCCTTTATGTTGGATTACTGTAAGAAATTGCTTGAAGTAGGAGTGGTGAGGGTTAAGGGTGGTTTCTTTCTTTATCCCTCTGTGACCCCCCCCATTTCAGTGTTTTAATTCAGTTCTTTTATTCCTTTTTAAAAATATTTTTTTATTTTGTGTTATTTTGACCTTGTCAGACACCAAAAACAGTAGTTCCATAGTCAGACATATAGAAACAGGATTATATATAAAGCAGCTGCCTTTAGAACAAAAAGTGTATTATAAATCTAACAGGTTGGCTTTAAAACTGTCCTGATTTTCTCTTTCTCCTTCTGATCAGTTCTCTCATGTCTAAGTGGTAAAAGAATTGTCTGTCTGCTCCAGGGCCATTAAATCTTTTCCTTCCTTTCCTTTCCTCTCTCCTTTCCTCTCCTTTCCTTTCCTTTCCTCTCCTTTCCTTTCCTCTCCTCTCCTCTCCTGTCCTCTCCTCTCCTCTCCTGTCCTCTCCTCTCCTCTCCT
>NC_058131.1:510537667-510572497 GCF_016433145.1 Gracilinanus agilis
CCTTTCCTTTCCTTTCCTTTCCTTTCCTTTCCTTTCCTTTCCTTTCCTTTCCTTTCCTTTCCTTTCTCCTTTAAGACAGAAGGGCAAGAGCTAGCCAAATGGAATTAAATGACTTGTTTAGGGTAAAATAGGTAGGAAGTATCTGAGGCCAAATTTGAACCCAAATTCTTTCAAATCCTGGCCTGGCTTTCTATCCAGTGATCCATCTGAATGCCCCAAGCCATTGGATTTCTTGAAATTCTGCAGCTAATAGGGAATTCTCCCTCATCCATGCATTTCTGCAGTGTCTAGATCGCACAGACTCTACATATCTGTTTGCCTGTTGAAATCCTTTCTCATCCAGCTGAATATATTTTCTCTCTTCAAATTTCTGTCAGGAACTTTTGATGTCTTCTTTCCTTTTATAATATTCAATATTGTATATAGCAACAAACAAATCTATCACCAAGCATTTATTAAGTGCCTGCTTTTTTCCAGGAATTTTTTTGGCTAAGTCCCTATCAGATCTCTACTATTTGAGTATAAACTCTTTGGGAGGAGGAATTGTGTTGTTTTTCATCACTTTGTCCTCACAACACCAGTCTGATACCTTGCATAAAGCAGATATTTAATCAGCTTTTGTTGAATTGGATCAACCTGCACTATTTCGGATGCTCTCAAAATATGTCAATGATAAAATAGGGACCAGTTCAGGTTACATAAAGAATTCCATTTGTAACTCGTCTCTTCTGGCTTTCTATCTCTACTTCTTAACAAAATTGTGAATACTTTCACTTGAAATCTGCAGCATTTTGAGTGAGAAAATTTCAGCATAAAGTGAGAAGCCTTACTTCATTATTACTAAATACAAGGTAAATATTTGGTAAAACATGAACTAGAATGTTAATGTACTTGCAGAATTAAAAATAACAATTAACATTTGTATAGCATTTTAAGGCTTATGAAGCAGTTTTCTAGTGCCATTTCATTTGATTCTTGCATCAATCCTGGGAAGTAGCTGTGATTATTTTCCCTATTTCATGAAAGAAGAAATTTAGGCTAAGGTTAAGTGTCTTGCTCGGAGTCAAACAATTCGTGAATGTCTGAAGCAGGATTTGAACTCAAGTCTTCCTGATTCCAAGTTTGTACTTCTTTGGTCCTCCCTTTAATATTCAGGACTTGACTTTTTGAAATTCTTAGTTGTCACTTTGCCTGTATCAACCTTTCTTTCTTTAAGGCGCTAATTTAGAAGATAAAAGATTTTTTTTTTCTGTGTATATATAGAAATAGGGCAGCTAGATGGCACAGTGGATAGAGTGCCCACATGGAGTCAGGAATACTAAATTTCCTGAGATCAAATCTGGCCTCAGACACTTACTAACCCTTGGGCTTAGTAAACACTGTTTACCTCAGTTTCCTCATCTGTAAAACAAGCTAGGAAATGGCAAACTGCTCTATTCTTTCTGCCAAGAAAATTCCAGATGGGGTCACAAAGTCAGATGCAACTATAAAACCACGAACAACAACAAAATATACAAAGTGCTGGAAATTTTCATTGTAATTTTCCTCAGGTTATAATATCAAAGTGCTTGTTTTAAGCTTTAATTTTGCAAAAGGTATCAAAGTTTTGCTTTTGTCATTTTTGATAGGAGCATTGAATAACTTGCATTTTAAAGTTTGCAAAGAACTTAACATATATTACTTCATTTGATTCCCACAAGAACTTGGGAAGATTAGTGATATTGTTGTCTCTTTTTACAAATAAGGAAACTGAGGCTGGTAAAGATTAAGAGACTTGCCCAGTCTTCTACTCAGCTAGAAAGTGTTTGAGATGGGGTTCGACTTGTGTCTTCCTGTCTTCAGGTCCAGTCCTCTATTTATTATGCCACCTAAATGTTTATGAAGATTAATAGCAAATATTTATATAACACTCTGGGGTTTTACCATGCACTTGAACAACAACTCTGGGAGGTAAGTGCTACAGATATTATATTTGTCTTACGGCTAAGATGGAATTGAGACTGAGAATGGCTAAATGATTTTCAAAGAGTCAGTTAACTGACTTGAACAAAATTTTCTGATACCAAAATCTACTGTTTTCATTATACCGCCCTGTTTCTTAGAGGTTTTACTTGTTGCGTTCTATGATCAGAGCTTGTCCCATTTCTTAACCCATTCCAACATCCTGGGGCAATAGTATTTTGCTATATTCCGATGATTGGCTACTCATTCCTACCAGGTTACTGATCTTATTCCTCACCCCTTTCATCATTGACAATTACCTTTCTAAATTGTGTTATTAATCATTTCATGGAATTATATTTGAGTTGGAAGGCACTATGAAATTTAGGCTCCCTCATTTTATAACTAAGGAAACCATAGTCTAGAGCAGGGTTGGCAAACCTTTTCCCTATTCAAAAGTGCCCAGAGGGCAAATTCAAGCAGTTAGTGAGCCCCTGTGCCCGCCCCAGCCCCTCCCCCCGCCATTACTGGAGAGAGTCGAGGGAGAAAGTGCTTTTTTTGGGCTGCTGGATATGGGGGTGAGGCGTGCAAAAAATGTCCTAGGGCGCTGGGAAGGGGGTAACTGAGCAACTCCCCGAGTGCCGGCTGTGCACACCTACGAGGCTTTACCAACAAAGGTCTAATGTTTAAACGACTTTCCCAAGGTCACACAACTAGTTATAGCCGAACATAGCCCAAGTATCCTAACTTCCCATCCTGAACTCAGTATGGGACCCATCACCATTTACATTATAAAAGGATTCTACTTCATTATTAGAACTGCTGGAAGTAAAGTGTGGGTTGACTATATAACATTAATGGACATTCTTAAAAGACGGCTTTCTGGCGTTATTTTGCTGAGAGTTTGATAATCTTAATTTTTTCTACTCTATTAGTATTTGCCCAATTTCATGACTAATCCCTTAACAACAATGAATATAGATTAAAGTAACTTCTTGCCAACTAGAAAGAGCAAGTGAATAATTGCAATATTTATTAAGGAAGACATTTCCCGTTTGTATTTTATTTATGATGCCCAAGAGTTTCAATTTTGTGGGTATCTTCTGTTGAAGGTATTTTGTGTTATGTTCTTTATTTAATGTTTAATTTAAATGGCCAGTTTTCCTTTACCAGGCAAAAAAATAAGTTAATGGGGCGCTTTACCAATTAATAAATCCTTTTCAGATGGGTATTGTTTTGTATAATGTAGTAGTCTGACCCCTAGTGGCTGTACGGAGGGGCTGCAATGTTAATTGTAAGTATCAAGCTTGTTTCAATTTTCTTTGGAAATGCTTCTTAGAAACAGAGTGTACAAAACAAAGGGAAGAGGCAATGGAACATTTGGGCTGGTCAGGCCCCACCTCAACATTTCCCTTTGCAAAAAAACAGAAAGAAGCAAGCACGGGGAGAGAAATCTCCAATATCAGGCACATAAAATGTGAAAGATGGAGACATTGAATCTCGGGATTTTTCTGGAAATCTTCCAAATTAGTGACTCATTTATTGGTCTTTATTTCTATACTGCAGCCCACATCTCAAAAGAAGAGGATGTTGCCAAATTCCATTGCAACAGGAGCTAGGAACACAGAAAACATTTTTTTTTTTAGTAGAAACAAAGTGAATTTCTCAGTTAAGACTACAACAACAACATAACCCTTATTCTAAAGGAACAAGGGGAATGATAAATGTGCTAGCTTGAATCATAGGTCTCTGGATCAGGAGACCATGTGGCATAACAAGGAAGCAAACTTTCTTAACACCCTGAGAAAAGTAAGAGGAAACCCTTCCTCTTGTCCTGGAAAATGACAAATGAAAGCTTCGAGAACACAGGTCATTTTACAGGTCATCTAGTCTAATTTACTGCCTAAAGCAGTCATCACTTCTATAGCAGCCCCTGACAGGTGTTCAGTATCTGCTTGAACACTTTCAGTAATGGGGAATTCACTACTTGATGCAGTGACTGGTTCCATTGTTTAAATGTCTAATTTTTAGAAAGTTTTTTTTTTCTGAAATCTTTTCCCCTCTGCCTTTTAAAAATGCTTTTATGTTTTTCAGTTATGTGTAGAACAATTTTTGACAATTATTTTTTGACATTTTAAAATTTGTATTTTCTCCCTCATTACCCTTCCCTTCCCTAGGTGGTTAATAATCTGATGTAGATAATGCCTGTATTCTCATGTAATACATATTTCATGTATGATAGAAGACACATTTCATACATATAACAGAAATCTCATAAAGGATATATAGTGGAAGATGGCATGTTTAGATTTATACTCAGATTCCAATAGTTCCTTTTTTGGCTATGGATAACATGAATTACTTGGGATAATCTTGGGAGGCTTGCTTTGTTCATATGATTTAGTCCTTAATAGTTGAACATTATGTAATAGTTCTGTAACTGTACTTATTGTTTTCCTAGTTCTGCTCACTTCACTTTGCATTAGTTCATATGAGTCTCTTCAGGTATTTCTAAACTCATCCTGTTCATTGTTCTTTATGGCACAATAATATTCTATTATAACCAAATGCTGCAACTCATTTTCCAATTCTCTGCCACTACAAAAAGGGCTGCTAACAATATATTGGTACAGGTAGGTCCTTTCCCCTTATTTCTGATCTCTTTGGAATACAAGCCCAGTAGTGGTATTGTAGATCAAAGGATATGCATAGTTTTGAGGCCATTTGCCCTCTGCCTTTAACTATTGTTTTAAATTCTATTCTCTGGAAGCAGCATATAACAAATCTACTTTGAAAGCAGCTGGGTGGTGCAGTGGATAGAGCACTGGGTCTGGAATTAGGAAGTTTGTTGCTGTGGTTCAGTTGTTTTAGTTGTGTCCAACTCTTTGTGACCCCATTTGGGATTTTCTTGGCAAAGATACTAGAATGGTTTGCTATTTCCTTTTTTATCTCATTTTATAGGGGAGAAACTGAGGCAAACAGGATTAAGTGACTTGTGCAGGGTTACATAACTACTAAGTGTCTGAGGCTGGATTTGAATGAATGAAGGTGAGCCTTCTGGAGTCAGGAAGACCTGAATTCAAATCTAGGATCAGATAGTTTCTGGTTTTGTGACTCTGAACAAATCACTTAACCACTGGATGCTTCAGTTGCCTCAATAGCAAAATCATAATAGCACCTACTATAGGAGCAGGATCTATTTTTTTTTTATCATTGTTTGTATTACCAGTGCTTCCTACAGTGCCTGGAACATAGTAGGCACTTAATAGATAATAGGCTTGATGGCTTGACTTCATTGTTATATCATTCAAATATCTGAAATTCTTAAAGAGAGGAGTTATGTGCATTCCTCCCTCCTCCACAAATATTTTTCTAGGCTAAATGTTCCCAGGCACTTCAACCAATTCTCATGTACCATCATCTTTAGTTCTTTTATCATACAAAAAACTGCTTCATTGTGCCAGTTTATCAAGAGTTCTTTGTAAAATGTAAAAGAAAAATATTATAAAATTGGTTTAAAAAATCCAAAACTTAATATAGTGCTCCAGAAGTGGTCTGGCAGGAGAAGAATAAAGTAGGACTATTATTTCCCTCATTCTGGACATTGTGCCTATCTTAATGTAGCCAATGGTTACATTCCTTTTGCTTTTCTTCTTGTGTACCATGCCATTTTGTTATCTGATAATGAACTAGTCAAACCCCCAGATATTTTTCGGAGAAATTATTTCTAATCATGTTCTCCTATCCTGTCTTTACAACATCAATTAAAAACCAAAACCAAGCATTTGGCTCTTCTTTTATGTCTACTAGAGTTTATCCCCTTCTTCTAGAAGATTAAAAATTTTTTTTTGAATTTGGACTCTTTTCTGTCCTTGCTACCTTCTGCTGCACATATGCAAATTTTCTGATGTACCTCTTATATAGTACCGAGAGTAAAACTCCAGATTCTCAAGTGAAGTCTGTCTAGCACAGAGTTTTATTTCTTTTCATGTTCTGGGCACTAGCTACTAATGCAAAGTATGTTTTTATTAACCTTTCAACAGAACTGCATCACATTGTTAGCTGCTATTCAGTAAGTGATAAATTAAAGCTCAGATTTTTTTTTGTCTTTTTTTTAAAATGTCTTATCAAGTCGGGACTTTCCTTTCATATATATATATTTGATGTTTAACCTAAGGTAAAACTTTGCCTCTGTTGAAGTTTATCTTTTTCTACTAGTCTCTTGCTCTGATATCTCATCAAAATATGGAGCTGACCCTAGGTTCCCAAGGTGATACCAGTGCAACTCAAACTTTGTGAGGCTCTCCTAAGAGAGAAAGTCTCCAAGTATATCCTCAAAGAAGGAGGATCAGCCTTGATCAATTGGGAAAGGCTCATTACCACTGGGTGGAACAGTGAGTGATGAATTCATGAAATCATTTGCTAAGGTCTTGAGGTGTTATAATCAGACTCATTGCAGGGGATGCTGAAGCTGGTGAAATCATGAATATTGAGGTATTGAACCATGAAAGTATTGAAATGTAATTATCTGGTTGGTTTCAATCCAACAAATGTAATTATCTGGTTGGTTTGTTGGGATTATTTCAACTCATGGTTATCTCATTTATTGTATTTGCAATCCCTGCTAATTTTGAGTCATTTCTTTTTTTTAAAAAAATATAGCTTTATTTAAGTTATTGTTATAAATGTTGAACAGGCCAGGATTAAAAAGCAGTCCTTTAGGCATTTCCCTCTAAACCTCCCTCTAGCTTGAGAAGAAAATCAAGCTAATTAAGTTTTTTCATACTAATATATGTATATGAATGACTGATATATTCACAACATCTTTCACTCTTCCTAGGGAAGCTGGAATTTTAAAAAGAACGTACTTGTTAAAGTTAATGAATTTTCATTAATAGAATTTCAAGAAGTATAACCAAGTGAAGTGAAAAAATTTAAGCACTATACAGGAAGATTTTTTTAATTAAATTTTTTTTTTGTTTTCTGATCCATATTGTCTCTCTCACCTCCATTCTCTATCAATTGAGAATGCAAGAAGAACAAAGCTCCTGCTACAAGTGAAACAAATTCCGGCATTGTTCATATCTCTTTGTCTCTGTTTCTGTTTCTGTCTACTTTTGAGTGCATCACTTCTCTTTCTGGAGAAACAGAGCATGCTTTGGATTTATGATTGGTCATTATATTGGTCAGAGTTCATAAGTCTTTTAAAGCTATTTTTTGATGTTGTTCATTCATTTTTTCAGTTGTGTCAGATTCTCTGTGACCCTATTTGAGTTTTTCTTGGCAAAGATAATAGAGTAGCTTGTTATTTCCTTCTCCAGCTCACTTTATAGATGAGGAAACTGAGGCAAACAAGTTTAAGTGACTTGCTCAGGGTTACACAGCTAGTAAGTGTCTGAGGCTAGATTTGAAGTCAAGAGGTTCATTTTCCTGACTCCAGGACTAATACACTATCCGCTTGGCCACCTAGATGCTCTCAAAGTTGTTTTATCTTTACAATGTTTTTGTTATTGATTAAATTGTTCTAATTCTGTTTGCTTCTTCATTCAGCATCAATTCCTACAAGTCTGGAGAAGATCTTTTTGGTGAATCAAATCAGCTCTGCTATTCCTTCCTTTCCTAGAGTTAGTTAGTGACAATGCTAAGACAAATAATTGTAATGCCACCTTATGTTTAATAGCAATTCAAAGTGGACAGAACATTGTAGAATACATTATCTATGATCTTATGGTCCTGTAATCTCATCTCATCCTCACATTAATTCTCTAAAGTAATGAGGGCAGATACTATCTCAAGTAGAAATATTGCCTATTTTCAAGATAAGACTTAAAGAGAGCTAAGTAACTTGTCAAGGGCCACATGGCTAATAAATCATAGAGAGAGAGAGATAAGAAATCAGATGTTTTAACTTTAGGTTCAGTGTTTTCCCACTGCCCCATGCTGTAAAATGCAGGTAAGGTCGATAGGTGAGTTTCCTCACCTTTAAAATAGAGATAAGAATAGCACTGACTTCCCAGAATAGTTGTGAGGATTACAGTAACATTTGAAATAATATTTGAAAGGTACTTTGAAAATTTTAAGGTGTAATATAAATACTAGCTATAATAATGATAATACTAATTATTATTGTTTCAGTCTGTTCTCAGACTTTTGGTGACATCATTTGTTTCTATGGGTTCTATACAGAAGACCTTATAATTTACATTTGTTCCTCATTCGTCTCCTGAGTTTCACTTTCCCATTATCAGCTGTGAAGTTGTCTCTTAGGTAGCTTCTTTGTTGGAGTATAACTGACACTAGCTCTTAGAATTCCAGAGAGGAGAAAAGAAAATTTTCTTTCTCTCCCCTCCTCCTGGCAACAATGACAATTGGATGCATTTGGTGACAGGTACATATGCTTAGGTGGACCTGAATGGACCTGAACCTGCCTCTTCAGTTTTCTGATTCTTTTCCTGAGACCAGGTCACTGAGAAGCAATTATGAGAAATTAATTTTTCAGAATTTTTGTTAACTTCATACTTGTTTTTTAAGAATTTAGAGACTATATGAACTGATTTAAAGTGAATTGAGCAGAACCAGGAAAAAATTGTATGTAGTAACTGTATTATTGTAAGGATGATCAATTGTTAAAGAATTAGCTGTTCTGATTAATACAGTGATCCAAGACAGTTCCAAAGAACTCATGAAGAAAAATGCTTTCTATAGTCAGAGAGAGAACTGATGAACTCTGAGTATAGATTAAAGCATACTTTTTTCATTTTTGGGGGGGTCTTTTTTTTTGCAGGAAGACTAATATAGAAATCCATTTTGTATGGCTTTATATGTATAATTGATATAATATTTTTTTTACTTTCTCTTTGGATGGAGTTGGGGCTAGAGGGAAAAAGATAATTTGGAATGCAAAATTTCTTATATGGTATTTTTATTTAACACATATTTTCCATCTTTTCCACAGAAATTCTTTGAGATGTTTTATCAAAAGCTTTGCCAAAATTTAAGGGGGCAGCTGGGTAGCTCAGTGGAGTGAGAGTCAGGCCTAGAGACAGGAGGTCCTAGGTTCAAACCCGGCCTCAGCCACTTCCCAGCTGTGTGATCCTGGGCAAGTCACTTGACCCCCATTGCCCACCCTTACCAATCTTCCACCTATGAGACAATACACCGAAGTACAAGGGTTTAAAAAAAAAAAAAAAAAAAGCTTTGCCAAAATTTAGATAACTCTTCACACAGCATTCTCCTTTTTTTCATTCTCCGATGAAAAGAGGAAAGAAGGTTAGCTTTGTATGACTTATTCTTGATGAAGTCATACTGGCTTTAGGTAATCACTGATTCACTTTCCTCATGCCCAAGAACCATCTCTTTAGTGATCCCCTCAAGAATTGTCCTAGGCATCAGAGTCCAGTCACTAACTTATAGTTTGTAGGTTCTTTAATTTTTTAAAAATCAGGACATGTGCATTTGAGGGGCAGACAGAGATAGAGGGAGAGAGAGAAAAAGGAAAACAGAGAGAACTGTAGCTTTGTTGTTGTTTAGGGAACTAAAACAAAATTTAAAACAATTGTTAAAAGAAAAAAAACTAAGAGCTGATGAACCAGTAGAAGTTGATATCTGCTTAAACTTCTTAGAGCAGAATAGTATCATAGCTAAGTGTGAGTTCTGCAGTTAATAGAATTAAAGAACCATGTCTGAATGTCCAGAAGATCTGGAGTGGTATCCAACTCTGAGGTTTCCTTGGCAGGGATATTAGAGTGTTTTGTCATTTCCTTCTCCAGATAATTTTACAAATGAGGAAATGGAGGAAAATATGGTTAAGTGACTTGTACATGGTCCCACAATTAGTGTCTGAGGCCAGATTTGAACTCAGGAAGATGAGTCTTCCTGATTCTAAGCCCAGTGTTTTATGTACTGTGCCACCTCTGTCTGCCTTGCATGAAGTAGGTGTTTAATAAGTTTTTTGTTGAATTAAATTGTTCATATGCCTCCTCTAGAAATAAGAATACTAACTAGCAATCACATAGCCCCTGCTACGTACTAAACATGGTGCTGTCAATTGGGTTTTTGGGAACCCCCAAGTTTGCCCCTATCCCTTGGGAACTTACCTTAAGGGGAGTCCCTGACTGACCTAGTTTAAGACTGAACAATAGACCTTAAAGTAGTTAATGATCCCAGTTTATTAGACATAATCAAATGTTAAGTACCCTTTTTGTCTTAGAAGTTTCTCCCATAGTATCAAAGTACTCTCCCAGGTAGCTCCTTGGTATCTTTCTTTTGTATCTGTAGTAAAGCATTAGCCTCTCCCTGATAATCCTATCTTGGACTTCTCATTTCCTGGTAGCCATTTGCAAAGCCAATCAATCATATTCCAGGTCTTAGTTCCCCAAAAGGTATATAAGATTCTTATGTTTTATTGTTCTTTGGAGAATCAAACTAGAGCAGCGATTCTCTCAGAGACACCATGACCAGAGTTCTAGAACCCTTGGCTCGGTGTGGTTTTTAAGCGCTTGGCTCTGTGTGGTGGCTGAATATTGAGTACTGTCTCTTGTCCGGATTAAAGATTTTTTTTTTTTTTATGACTACTTTAGTAGTTCTGTGTTTTTCCAAGTCAACAGTGCTAAGTACTTTACAAATATTTCCTTTGATTCTCACAATAATCCTGGAAGGTAGATACTATTATCATCATCCTCATTTTCAGCTGAGGAATCTGAAGCAAACAGCATTTTAAGTAATATGTCTATGGTTAATTGGTTAATAAATATCTGTGACCAAATTAGAGTTCAGGTCTTCCTGATTCCAGACCCAACACTCTAGCAACCTCAACTTTGTTTCTGTTAAAATCATAGACTTGGAAATCAGGCCATGAAGAACCAACTCCCTGCCTGGGTTCTTATAACATCTTCTCTCAATAGGAAGCACAAAACCACACCATCAAAGTACCCAGGGCCTTAGGAGTACATGCAGGAGGTACCTCTTGAATTCTCTGTTACTGAAAGCACAGTAGGGAGTATCTATTAACAGCATAAAGCCTCTTGGGACTTTTGAAAAAAAAATCATAAGATAATCAAAGGCAACTCAGGGTGCTCAAATTGAGATCACTCCTGCTAATAGGGCTTTGGATCACAGCAGTTAGAAGTCATTAAAAATGGATATAAATATCAAAACTTTAGCCTATGACACTTGAGAGTAAAGGCTACTTGGGATATATCTTTGATACCTACTAACATTTTTTTTTTTTTTTATGTCTAATCACCAAATTTTTTGCAGAGGTAAAAGAAAGGCAAAGTGAAGGATGGAATCAGAAGCAAAAATAATAGTAGGAAATTTGAATGCAGGTTTGGTTGGGGACAGGGGAAGTTAGTTATGTTTAGAGCTAAAGGAAAATTATTAAAGAGGGTAAGAATTAAGCAAGAAAAAAGTCACATAGTAGGGAAAAAAGAGAGGAAAGAGGAGGTCCATGAATTAAGTGAAACAAGTAGGATGTAAATTCCTTGAGGGCAAGAAGGTTTAATCTTTCCTCCACATTTCCCCCTAGCTACACTGCTTTTGGACTTCTCAGGAACTCTCCACCTTTCTTCTCCCTTTTCACCCCACCATCTGGGTACTTCCTTACCTTCTCCCATCTTTCCTTTTCAGTTTCCTTTCTTGTGCTGTCTTCTCTCTTTAGAGAGTAAGCTCCCTGAGGGCAGAGACTTCCTTTGTTTTTATTTGTCTTTGTATTTCCTCTGCTTAGGACCCTACCTAGAACAAAGGAGGCAACCAATCAATGTTTGTGACTATTCATCATTTACTCTTGTTTTTTCCTAGAACCTAGAAGTGAACTCCTTATACCCAGGGTACTGGTCCTGTGACTGTGTTAGGAAAAAGAAATCCTAGGTGAAGAAACTTCTTTTGCCAATACCGAGGGGCATCTTTTCAGAAACTCAAAGCCTTAGATAGTGCCTATGGCAGGAATAGGTTAAGAAACCTAACCAGGATCAATCATTCAAAAAGCATTTAGTTAGAAGGCACTAGTAGTACTCTCCTAGGTACTGAGGTACTCTCCTAGGTTCTGAGGATCCAAAGAAAGGTGAAAAGAGGTAGAACTTGAATTCAAGTCTTCTTGGATTTCAGGTATGCAATCTAGTTTACGTGTACCCTTTGTCCCTCACTTTTCACAGATAATAATATTTGTTTAATTGAATAAGTGTGGATTCAATAAGAAAGAAGGATGTATTGTTCGCTTTGGGGTTAGGGGTGATAGACCTTTTCAGGTTATTGATTTATTTCTTATTAAAATTTGTTTCCAGGTATCTCAATTCCTCCCTTTCCTCCCAACACCATAAAAATCACCATCTGGCAAACAGATATGTGTATATATAATATATATATATATATGTCTTTTGTGTTTCCATTTTTCAGTTCAATCTTTGGAGGTAAATATTCACTAGTTATTCTTCAAATATTAAATCTGTAGCTGTATATGTTTTCTTGGTTCTTCTCATTTCACTCTTCATTATCTTATGTAATTCTTTCCAAATTAAAACAAAATACTCTCCTTATCATGTTGGCATGGGACTCTGGGTTTCCCTTTATAAACCCCAAATTCTAGAAGTGCTTCAGGTCAAATAGTAAGCAGGAAAATCCTCTTCTTCCTTGAATTCTTGTTCTGCTGAGGAGAAGGTGTCTTTGGGCCTCAGAGATTCACAATAAGAAAAGATCCCTGAGAGAAATATTCTCCTTGAATCCTCTCCTAGATTCCAAGAGGGACACTGATACCATAGGATTGTATCTAGGACATTCCCTACTCCTGCCCAACCTCATTCCATTACCTCATCCTTTGTCACATAGACCCCTGGTATTATAAGACTATAAAAAGGCAGAATACTTCTCCAATAGGAAACAGTGTCAATCCCTATACACTGTCCTCCTAGCCAGATTCAACATGACTTCTAAATTTCTCTTTTTATTTCTAAGCTAAATTATGAAGTCTTGCATTCTTGCAATGGGTACCCATCCTGAACCCAGGGTTCACCTAAAGCCCCCCCCACAACAGTTTCTTATAGCACTATAGTAATTCCATCACAATCATATACAACAATTTGTTTAGCTATTTCCTGAATGATGGATATCACCACAATTTCTAGTTCTTTGTCACCATAAAAAGAGCTGCTAGAAATATTTTAGAACATATAGGTTCTTTTCCTTCTCCCCTAAACTTCTTGGGAAATAGACTGGGTCTAAGAGCATATACCATTTCATAGTTTTCTGGGCATAATTCCAAATTGCTCTCCAAAATGTTGGATCAGTTCACAGTTCCACCAACAGTGTACTAGTGTCCCCACTTTTCCACATCCCTTCAGCATTTATCATTTTACCCTTTTGTCATTTTGGCCAATCTGATGGGGATGAGATGATACCTCAGAATTGCTTTGGTTTGCTTTCTCCTCAGTAGTAGTGATTGAAAATATTTTTCTCATATACCTGTATATGGTTTTCATTTCTTCATCTGAAAATTGTCTGCTCATATCTTTTGCCCATTTATCAATTGCAGGATGGCTTTTATTCTCATAAATTTGACAAAGTCCTCTATGTATTTTAGATATGAGACCTCTATCCAACGGATGGTATAGAAAACTTTTCCCTCAATTTTTTTCTTTCCTTCTAATCTTGGCAACATTCATTTTATTTGTACAAAATCTTTTAAGTTTAATACACTCAGAAATGTCCATTTCACATCTCACAGTGCTCTCCATCCCTTGTTTACTCATAAATTCCTTTCCTATCCATAAATCTGATAAGTATTGGTTTATTTTGATTGGAAGTCTAAAACTAAAGAACTGGAGATTAGATTTAATTTTTGTTTTTGTTTTCCCTCCTGTGAATATATTCAAGGTATGGAACTGGTATCTAGTTTAACCTGGTGTGTCATTAAAGGGTCTAAAAAGCAAAGCCCACTGGTGCCACTCTTTGGAGAATAAAAAAAGTTGGAGGGAGGAAGACAGTTAGAGAGAAAAGAAATGGAATGAAATAAAAGGGAGAAATATAGAGAATAAGAAGAGAGAAAAGAGGAACTGCTTATGATGGGAGCAAAATGCAGTGCTGCCAGTTCCTTGCCACTCAGGGACACTAGTGTCATAGATGGCTGAGACCTACTTTATTTAAAGACTTAAAGGGAAAAGGAGCAAAGAGCCTTTCCAGCAAGGAGCCCACGAGAATACAGCTGCTGCTGCTACTGCTGCTGTTGTCACTTTCTGGAGATTGACTCCGGACACTTAGAAGATCTAAAAACAATTGTCAGGTCATTAACAAGGCCTTCCAACTGAAAGGCTGAAAGACTTGAAGACTCTAATGGGAGGGATTAACCATCATTATAGATCTGCCCTGAGAGGCTGAACATTTATTAGAAGAGATAATTGGGTTTCTACAGTCTTTCAAGGTTGTGCATAGTAATAAACTAGCTTATGCATAGTCATAGCATAAGACATTTCTAATAAGTCACAAAAGAGAATTTCTCCTGGGGGAATGGTGTAGGTGAAAAACAAACTGAGAAAACAAAATATAACTCTAATTCTTCAGTGACTTCCCACCTTCTAGCTGAACCCTCTGGGCTTTCACATATGCTTAAGCCCTTTAAAATTAGATAAAGCTAGATAGAGCACTATATCTTGAGCCAGAAATACCTGAATTCAAATCCAGACTTAGATATTTTTTAGATGTATTGGGCAAGTCATAACTTCTTCCTTCTTCAGTTTTCTGATCTGCGAAATGGGGATAATAATAGCACTTACCTCCCAGGGTTGTTGTGAAGATCAAATGAGATAATACTTGTAAATTTCTTTGCAAACTTTAAAGTGTTACATAAATATTATCTATTATTATTACAATACAGATTGAATAGTGAATCTGATTTACCCCCCTTCACACTAAAGTATTCCCCATTAAGATTGGGAATGAGTTTTTTCTTCTCTTCTTTGCTATTTCTTTCTTTTACTCAGCATTATGTCCTAGGGAGAAAAGAACCAACAAGTTGCTCTTAAAAAATACATATTTCATGAAAAGGATATCCAAAATACACTGTCTAACTTGAGACCTGAATGTAAAATGTATGACGGAGCATCCCTGGGAAAATCATTGGCTCTGTGGAATGACTCCTAAGCCTTTGCTGGGGACATGAGCCAGTGTTATGTAAGAAAAAGAATGATTATATATGCTAGAGATACTATATAATTGCATTTATTCCTTTTGAGTTCTTATTATTGTCTTGCTGTCTTTTAGTTACTAAATTTGTATACCGAATGGTTTTAGGGTGGCGTTGGTCCAGAGCTACTTTTATAAAATAAAAGTATCATGATAAATGCTTGTTATCCCCTTGCTTATTTTAACAAAGAATTGCTAAAGTGGATCACTCGGTGGAGAATCATTTTTTTTTTTCCTGGCACCAAGGATTGGTTTCTATTGAAGTTGGACTCCCATATGTATCTATTGGCAAGCAATTGATATGGCTTCCATTCTGGAATCTATGCAAACTCTATACTTAAAAGGGTAGCGAGGTAGTTTAGTAGATTGAGAGCCAGGCCCAGAGACAGAAGGTCCTGGGTTCAAATGTGACTTCAGATATTTCCTAGCTATGTGACCCTGGACAAGTCACTTAATTGCCTAGCTCTTACCATTCTTCTCCCTTGGAACCAAAATACAGTATTGATTCCAAGACAGAAGGAAAGGGTTTAAGAAAAGATTGATTGCTTGAAAAGCATATTATCATTTAGTCTGTTTCTGTGATTCATATTCAGAGATTCTTTCTAATTTAGTTAACAAAAACAAAAGAATCCTCTTTGTTTTTAACAATTTGTCAAGCACAAATGTCTTCCATAATAAGATCTTTTATCCATCTTACTTTAATCAAGAGGAAGATAAGTAAAGAACTTTTAGGATTGCTGAAAACACATCTTGTCAGCACTATAAAGTTGAGAGAGTATCCCTTAGCACCGATTCAGACTAGGAATTTAGGGAATTTCTTAGATAATACATCACTTAATCACCCTTTATTTGGAGTTCATGATGAAACCCTCTGGTGGTACCTTTTGAATAAATCAAATTTTATAAAATCTAGGTTTAGCCCTGGGTGCCATTATAGGGTCTAAGAAGTAAAACCCACTAGTGCTTGCCACTTCTTGGAGAATAAAAAAGTTGCAGGGAGGAAGGCAATGAGAGAGAAAAGAAATTAAATAAAAGAGGGAAAGACAGAGAATAAGGAGGGAGAATGGAGGAGCTGCTTCTGATGGGGGAAAAATGCAATGCTGCTAGTTACTTGCTACTCAGGGACACTAGTACCCTAGATGGGTCTAACTTATTTAAATTCTTAAAGGGAAAAGACACAGACATGAAAGGCACACTCCTTTCCAGCAAGGAGCCCATGGGAATATAGTTGCTGCTGCCACTTTCTGGAGATCGATTTCTACTTCTGACAATTATTAGCTGTATGGTACTAGCAAATCAAGTAAACCCTCTCAACCTCAAATTCTTTATGTGTAAAATGGAGACAAGAATACTTGGACTTGGAATCAAATATCCATTTGGAGTTTTTCTTCGAATAAGGTATAAGATATTGGTCTATACCAATTTTCTATAAGTTTGATTTCCAATGTGGTTTTTGTTGAATAGCAAATTCTTACCCTAGGACCCAGGGTCTTTGAATTGAGGAAACTCTAGACTACTGTGTTTATTTTTCTTGGTTACATTCTACTTGTTGACCTCTCTATTTTCTGAACTAGAGCCAAATCATATTGATGATTATTATTTGTAGTATAGTTTAAATCTTATACTTCTAGAGTTATGATGGCTGTCTCTTCCCACTCAGAGTTCTAGAATACTCTAAAGGTTTGGGGTACCAATGACATCTTTTCTTCTCTCTGCTTAATCCTCCATTGGCTGTGATTCTCCCATTGTTAAAAACTGTAGGTCCATTTAACTACTTGACATCAAATATCTTTCATTAAGGAATATTTATTTTGAGCATGTAGGAAGAACAGCTAATCTCCATTTATAGTAATTTTTGGAAGAAAGTTGATCAATTTTGTCACTTCATTACTTTTAAGGAAGTGGACAGGTTAAAAGATTAAAGGGCTCATTCAAGCTACTAAGCATTCTCTGAAGAGAAGAATCAATGAATTCCAGAGTTCAGTTGAAAGAGCTTCAGAACTCACTCTCTTTATACTTTTTAATTTCTATCTAGTCTAGAATCTTTTATTTCCTTCACTGTTCTACATCCTCAGCATGTAGCCAATGGCTGACATATAATGTCAAGAACAATATAGTAAATATTAACTACATGCCTGTCATTGTGCCAAGTGCTGAGAATGCAAAAAAAAAAAAAAAAGTAAGGGGCAGGTGGGTGGCTCGGGAGATTGCAGAGATGGGAGGTGCGGTATTCAAATCTGGTCTCAGACACTTCCTAGCTGTGTGACCCTGGGCAAGTCACTTACCCTCCATTGCCTAGCCCTTACCACTCTTCTGCCTTGGAACCGATACATGGTATTAATTCTAGGATGGAAAGTAAGGGTTTAAATTTTTAAAAAAAGGTAAAAATAGTCCCTGCTCTAAAGAGTGGCAACATAAAAGTAATTTTGTATGTGCAATGTATATGCAGGATAATCTTAGAGGGACACAGTAAATCCTTGCTGATTGATTGATTGAAGTAAAAACTAAGGTACAAGGGGGTCAAAGACAAGTCCAGAGGAGTGCCAGGATTGTAATGTCCTCTGAAGAAAAAGCATATTCTGAATGCTAGAAAACTAAAAGAATGTGAAAAGAAGAAATTCAGGATAAAGGCAAGTTTGTTAACAATTGAGTGGCAGTACCAAAAGTCCTTTCCTTTTCCCTAGAAACTATGAAGCTGGAACAAAGAGTTTCTGACACTTTAATTGAGAATAGGATGCCTGTCACACCATCCAGGGTGCAGAAAACTTGAGGTGGTATTGCCATATTGATCCACTGGGAAAGCATTTTTTTCCTGGGTGAATTGAAAATAGCAGAGCCTATAGAAGTCTCTTCCCTACAGCCCTCTAGTGTCAATCATTTGACTATACCTCTTGAGAGCTCACCAGAGCCACAGAGTTAAATGAAAGCAATGGCTCTCTTTTGACCACTCTGCAATCACTGAAGCAGTCACTTGCTTTTTATATACTTACAAACAGAACATAAAGAAAAAAGTGCAAGTTTTTAATCCTTCTGTGTTCTTGTTAGTTCTTCAATTTCTTTCAGTTGTCTGTAGTGATATGTATATATATATATATATAACTATATAACTATATATATATATATCTTTATACATATATATTAGGGTGAGGGAAAAATTCAGATTTTTTTAAATTAAGGGTCATGAGAAGTTGCATGGTGTTAAGGGAAAAGCATTGGACTTATAATCAGAAGTTGTCTTGATTCTGATTCTTCTACGTTGTGTCATTATAGTCTCATCACTCAATTTCCCATCTGTAAAATGGAGACAAGATCATTTGTTTACAATTGGAAGGGATCTCAGAGGTCATCTAGTTCCAGTGCTCTCATTTTAATGATAAGAAAACTGCAGCCCAGAGAGGTTAAAGAGTTTGCCTAAAGTGATGCAGGTAGTAAGCAAGAAGATTTCTGGTTCAGATCTAGGTCATCTATCTTCAAAGTTAGCCTTCTTTTGTTCATGCTGTGCAATATTGTACTACCTATATGTAATTTGGACTTCTCTGGACATGTCTCTTAACGTAGAGAAGAGGACATAGACCTAACATGGAGCCTGCTGCATCTCCTATCATGTGGGTAGGGTGAACCACTTTTGTTTGGCTGCCATTATCTTAAAAACTGAAGAAATGGAGACTTAAGTTTTTCTGGTGTTCTCTTTTTTCTGCCATTCTCTTATGGGCTGCAGTTAGAGGGTAAAGATCCAATTCACTCACAACAAAGATGTCACTAACTGAACTAGTGAGGGACTTTCTTCTTCACCCTCTCTGTAGCTCCCCAGCTCTGGGAAATAAGTCAGAGGTGGGGAGGAGAGAGTAGAAGGGAGATGTTTGTTTCTGTTGTTTGCCCTCCTCAGTTCCAGGTGCTAGAGGAGATGTCCATGGACCTGACAGCTTGAGCCCCAGTGAGGTAGTGCATCCTTCTATTTGGCTTGGAAACTGAGAAACCAGGGAGCCTGAGATTCAGGTCCGGAGGGACTTTTTGGACTTGGGAATTGTATTGTATCTACTGAGCTAAAAACTTTAAACCTAATCTGCTTTATCTCCCCAAACTGAAGTGTTACAGAGTGGAGGACAGAAAGAATATAGGTTTGGGGAGTAAATTTGTGATCGTGTTTGGAAGTAAATATTTCTGTGTAAAAGCTAACTTGACTGTTATTGTCTAAATGGAACTGGGACATGGAAGACCCCCTCCCAATGATACTCCAATGTGGGAGTATCATTGGTGTGGGCCAGAGCCATTAGTAGGGAACCTAATCCCATTATAGGTACTAGAGAACCCTGGTTGGGGGTGGGGAGGAATAAAATGTAACATTCCTGGCCTACAGGTGGTCGGGTTCAGAATGACCTGTATTACACACAGTTGAGATTGTTTAAGAAAAAAGCTTTGTCAGCCATAAAGCACCAATTAAATGTGAACTATTGTGACTTTTATGACATTGAAGGGCTCCTTGCTCAGTGCCTGTTTTACTGATTTCCAACTCAACAAAAATGCTTCCCCCACCCCTTCTGCTGGTCAAAGGGAACTGATTTAATAAGACTAGTTACCATTTTCATAGTTCCTGTGTAACTCATGTGGAAACGTATTCATAGGATTTGTACCTGTAATATTATTGGTAGAAGAAAACTCCCAGGTGAGGAAACTTCCTCTACCAGAGTGGATCAGCCCCTTTTCCATAATGCAGATAATCCTAGAGATTTGTGGGATCCTAAGAGTTGAAATACTTGACTTGCCAAAATGCCATTAGGTTTTAAAGGTAGAATCTGAACTCAGGCCTTCCTGGCTTTGAAGTGACTCTTCTATCTACTATGCCACAACTATTTCTATAACTCAGATTTAAGTCAAATAAGCAGCTTGAATTCTGAGTTTGAAATGGTAAATACAATTTGGGTTTAAGAAATCTCATTACTTTAAGTTGGCCATCATGGATTCCTCTGTTCCCTGTCTTGCTACTAGCATTCAGGTAAGTAGAATTGGCACAGATTTGTTTAGTCTTTTGGATTTTAATATCTTGCCATAAATGTCTGAGCAAACACTTAAAACAATATCACTGACACCGATAATAGTTTCAAAAGTGTCTATAGTTTATAGTCACTAGAGAACTTTCCTGTAAGATTCTCTATCTTCTTTCAAAAGCTTATATTTAATTTCATTTGGAAAGTCTATCCTGATTCCTTTAGTGAGAATAATCTCTCTTCCAAATTGGCAAATCAGAGAGAACTTCATGGAGAAGTGAGGAGGGGAAAGAAAATGATCTTTGAATCTGGTCCTGAAGCTTGAAGGGTTGTGTTGCTCTTTGTCTTCAAGGAGTTAAGGCTGAATCTTCCCCTTCTGGTTTTAGTCTTTTCCCAGTGAGATCTAGGGTTCATCAGGTCTTAGAACCAAAAACATTCTGCCCTGTTTTCCACAGGAACTAATTTGTTTTGTCTAAATTCATCTTCAGTATTCCCTTCTGAGACATGTTATGGTTTCATTGACCTCTAAAGACACTCACTAAGCAGCTAGAATGCAACAACGTATAAGCCAAGCCACACCAGCTACCTAAATTAGTGACAAGGTTGGAAAGATCGGGTGGGACTACATGAAAGAAAGAGGACTGTGAGTGCCAATCTCTAAGGTATTTGGGATATTACATAGGCAATGGATAACTTTTAGGGTTTTGATCATGACGATGATATGGGATCATAGAGTATGTGAAGTGGTGAACAACTTCAATGTGATTTCCTAGAGTGCCCTCATTTTCACAGATGAGAAAACTGATGCTGAGGGAAGTTAAGTGGCTTGCCCAAGGTCACAGAGTACGGAGAGTTGTGACTTGAACATGAAACTTGGAGGGCCTGCCAACACTTGAGGTGTCAAAGTTAGGATGAAATAAAAAATCAGATAAGCTAGTACCTTGGGCTCCACCTAATAAGATTACATCTAATAGGTATAAACATAAATAAAGCCTTACAAGATTAAGAAATCAAAATTTTCAAGTATAAGTTGGGAGTGATTGTCTTTTATACTCTAAGAGGACCAAAATTATAGCACTCTGTTGGGATCAATGCATGGTATGCCCAACACAAGATGAGGAAAGCTTGGCTAAAAAAGCAATATTTCCCTGTGTGCTGGAAAATGTTTAACAAGTGACTCTCAAGGGGAAAAGGTATGTATGACAAATTTTATTTAGTCATTTGTTTATTTTTTCCAGATTATATGTTGATACAATTTTTTTTGTACCCTTACCTTCTGTCTTGAAATCAATACTATATATTGGTTCCAAGGCAGAAGAGTGGAAAGGGCTAGGCAATGGGGGTCAAGTGACTTGCCCAGGGTCACACAGTTAGGAAGTGTCTGAGACCAGATTTGAACCCAAGGTCTCCTGTCTGTAGGCCTGGCTCTCAATACACTGAGCCACCCAGCTGCCTCCTGATACAATTTTTAATAATGGTTTTCTGACATTTTGTGATCCATATTCTCTTTTTCCCTCTTACTCCTCTCTCCTCCCTAAGAAGGCAGGTAATATAATATAGATTGTACATGTGTTATCATGCAATACATAGTTCCATGTTCATCATGTTGTGAAAGAAGATACATATCACTTACTTTAAAGAAAAATTCATGGTGGAAATAAACTAAAGAATAGTAGCTTCACTCTGCATTCAGATTCCATTAATTCCTTCTATAGAATTTATCATGAGTTCCTTGGAGTTGTCTTGGATCCTTAGATTGCTGATAATAGTTGTCATTCACAGTAGACCATCCTACATTATTACAATTCTTGTCTACAATGTTCTCCTGATTCTGCTTACTTCACTGTACATCACTTCATAGAAGTCCTTCCAAGTTTTGTTGTGATCCTCTTGTTTGCCATTTCTTATGAAAAAACAGTATTTCTTCATAATCGATGGACATTTTTTCTATTTCCAGTTCTTTGTCACTATAAAAATAGCTGAGATAAATATTTTTAACAGGTAGATATTTTCCCCCAATCTTTAATCTCTCTAGGATATAGACCTAGTAGTGGTATTTTTGGATCAGAGTATGCACAGTTTTATGGCTCTTTGGGCATGGCTCCAAAGTGCTCTCCAGAATGGTTATTAGTTCAGTAATACCAACGGTTTATTGGTGTACTGATTTTTCACAAAATTACAAACTTTAAAGTTTAATCTGCATTATTAACATTTTCTCCTTTAATCACTCCAAAATATAATAGTAGGTATTTGGCTTTGTGGCTTACTGGCACATGTAAGTGAAAAGATCAACTAGATAACTCATAAGGATTGCTGGGTTCACTTGAGAAAATAATTTAACACAACTAGCATTTATTAAACACCAATCTGTGCAAGGCACTAGGGATACAAAGACAAAAATGAAAAACAGTTTCTCCCCTCAAAAAATTTACATTCTATTGTAAATAAACTTGGATAAAACATTGAGTAATTGTCAGTTGTAGAGATGGTTTAATATGTTTTGTTAGAGAATTTTGGTGGTTTGTTGGATGTATGCTGTCCTTTAAGTACCTAATCTAACAAACTAATTTCAAATACTTTATAAAGTCAAAGGATCATTTTCTTGTTTTAAGATTGCAAGATTCATATCTGATGACAGATACAAAAATGTCCCTTTAATGCACTCTCCCCTAAAATGCATTCTACCTTTCCCTAGGAAGACATAGCTTGAAGAAACAGACAGTAGATGGAAGAATTCAGATATACTGAGGACTAGTCAAAGAATCTTAGATAAAAGGCAGTTATTTAGAGGGAAAAAAGCCCCAATACTTTGCTCATAATATCTTTTGGAGAGCATTATCTTACTCTTCACTCCTATCTTTTTCATTCTCTTTTTTCCTTCTCTTTGCCTTTGAGCAAGGGCAAGCTTTCTGTGTGCTTTATGAGTCACTCAAATTATATGTTTGAGATGATATTTTCATTGACACTTGTTAAAAGCATTTCATTGTATTTTTCCTTTGGAGTGGGTGGCAATTATGTAAATAATCTTCAACTTCCCCCCTTCACATCAATGACACCAGTAGCTCTCAAGATTATAGTGGTAGGAGGGCCAAGCTCGTTATAATAACGCCATTAATTTCTCTGAGATGAGTGACATGATACAGCCTTAGTGGCATTACAGACAAGAAAACATGGGGTTTTTGGTTTTAGAAATATGTAGAACAAAATAAGTGTCTTCAATATTTGTATTCAGTGTATCTCAAAAAGTACAAAGAACCTGAATGAGGAGCCAGAAGATCTGGGGTTAAGCTATGGCTCCAAAATTTAATTTCTATGTGACCATGAGCCCATCACTTCAACTCTTTGGGTTTCAACTTCCTTGTCTGTAAAAGAAAAAAAGATTCATTCTCTACAGTTCATTTCAGAGCTAAAATTTTATTTTATACTAAGCGGTTTATTCATAGTAAGTAGTAGCATTGACCCATGGTCATAAAATAACAATTTATAGTACACTTTGCCTCAAATCTGACTTCCTAGGTCCAAATATTTTAGATATAAATATTGCTTACTAGAAAGAGCACTGACATTTTTGGACTTGCCTTTCGAGAGTCCTGGGTACAGGAAGATGGAAGTAGAGGGTTCATCTTCTATCTGGAGAGTTATGAGGCAATATGAATTCACCTTGGGGTGTTACAAGGGTATGAACTGTCATAAAGAAACCACCTTCCCCTCTACCTCACAACCCCAGAACACCAGGGTTCTTAAAGATTGTTGTGGTAGGATGTAATAATTGGACTTGGGGAGTGCCCAGTAGGATTTCTGAGAACTGACACTGATGGTTGGAGGGACAGTGAACAGATTAGAGCCCTGGACATTTTTCTCTGTGAGAAAGGGAACAGAACCCATTAACTATCCTACTCACTAGGTCTATCTCTGCTCTTTTCTTGTAATAAAAAGCAGCTTAAAAATGAGGAGAAACTAATTCTATCTCTATAGCCAGGAGCTATAGAATCCACTAGTTTCCTTCCTATCCAAATGAGTTCTTTTCCACTTGGTTGCTCACTGTACTTTCATTGCTATTACTTTTTTCCCCTTGATAAAATAAAAAAAAAATTTGGTAACTGCTAATCCTTGTTTGTGTGATTAATTCAAGGCTTGGGTAGAGACTCAGAAAGTGGTTCTGATTGTGTTAGAAAGGTGTGAGACACAAAGAGGAGGGGCAGGTACTGATCTCATTTAGAACCAAGGGAAGCATATTAATATCATACTCCCAGACAAGCACAAGTTTCCAATAAACAGGAAAAGCAACCATTAATCAGAGAGCCATCATTTTATGTAACACTCCTGAACTTATCTAGACAATAAGTCCTTGAGGCAAAAGCAAGCCAAGACTAGAGATACTCCTTTTCCATGGGTCACTAATACACCATGGAAAAGATATTGTTCTTCCTACAGGTTGCTGGTGGGACACCACATGCTTTGTATCACAGAGGACATAAATATCACATAGTCCTCTTCTTCTTCATACCCAGTTTGGTTGTTGTCCTTGGTACTCAAAGAGCATAAATTGGATTTAAGTGAGGCATAGTTCTTCAGGGTTGTTGGCCTCACTCTCTCTTCCAGAATCATTCAAGTCCAGTGGCAGGACGAAAGTCAAGACAACTGGTGATGGTCAGGATGCAGTTGATGAACTTGGCTTCTTTGATGTTTCTTGAATAAAGTTCTCAGCTTGTTCTCTTCAACTTTGTGCCTTCATGGCCACTGGAAAAAATTGTCCTCATCCACCTCTTCCACCAGGGTAAATCTTCATATTTCTAGAGTAGATACGTCACTAACTCACTAATACAGGGTTGAGGCCAGATGATTATCCTCAACCTGTTTTAAAACCTCCTGAGGAAGTTTACTCAGGCATACCTGCTAGGCATGCTACAGTTTCTTGGAGCTGGATGGCTGAAAAGCAACCCAGAAAAGGATTCAGCAAGCCCTTATACCAGAGGTACTCATCTTCCCTAAACATTCTGTACACAGGTAGTGTTTGAGTTGAGCTTCTATGGGCATATAGGATTTCAAAGGGGCACAAATGCAAGGGAAATTATATTCCAGGTAAGTGGGAGTAACACAAGCAAAAGAAAAAAGGCTTTCAGCCTAGCTGCCACACAAGTTTCATGAGACCTTCTTTGATCACTCTAGTTCAGATCATTCATTGATTTCCCTTAATACTTTGTATTATATATGCAAAACTTGCTATATATTGCTTTATATGATAGGTATTCGCATATGTGTCTTATCTCTGCTACTAAATTATAAATTATTGGTAGGGCAAGGATTATTTCTTATATGTTCCTGTATCTCCACAGCACCAAATACATGGTAAATGCCAGTTGGTAGCATGGATAAATGAATGATTTTGAACTCAATGAACTCAACTTCTATGATTCCTTCCAGTTCTAAATCTCTTGTCCTCTCTACTTCTACATTTGAAGTTTCTCAGTAAGCTTTCATGCCCTGAAAGATGTGTGTGGAGGTGCTTTCAGTTCTTGTAAAGTGACAAATGTTAGAGCTACTGATTTCTGTTTCCTACACTAGCTAAATGGAGTTACAGAATCAATCAATTAAATCACTTTCTGGGGATGGGGGTAGGAGATGTGAATATAATGGAAGATAATTGTTCATTAACTACTGTTAAGGTAAAGTAGAAATTGCCTTGGTTCAAAAAATGATTTCCTATATGCCAATCAGTTATGACCTACAGTATTAGGGAGAGGGGGAAAAAAGGTCTCACTCAGACCTTTGTCTGACTGAAAGGGGAAAATTGCTTTTAATTAATTGGGATCCTGAGCTAAATACTTTGAGATTGGAAAAATGAAAGGAAGAATAAAATACCTTATTTAGCCCTATTTATTAAAGTAACAATAACATCTTAATTCTTTATTGACTAAAAAAAATTAACGTGGGCAAACCTAAGCAGCTTACTTGTGCCTTAATAGGTAGTCTTACTGAGTTCCTATACTTGAAACAAAATCAAATCAGTGTCTGGTGGCGAATCCTAAGCGGTCACTTCAAAACTTGTGTAGGTCATTTCTCAGAAGAGAGGTACATACACAGTTGATTGCTTTGTTCATTCTGTAAGTATTTTTCAATTTGGTAAAACCCATCAGGCTTACCCCATATCACAGTGAGCCATTAGAGTAGGTGGGTAGCATTATGGTATAAGAAAAACAGTAGAATGCTTAATTTTGAGTCATAGGGGCTCAATTAAAATCTTAGCTTTGTCACTCACTATTTGTGTGACATTGGGATGAGTTTCTTAAACTTTCTAAGACTCACTTTTCTCCTCTTAAAAATGAGGGAGTTGGACTGGATGGCCTTTTAAGTCTTTTTCAACTCTCAATATATGATCCTTTGACTTTAATGATCACTTATGGAAGAATAAAAGAAGGAATGGGAAAAGGAAGATGGGAGGAAAGAAGGGACCTGATCTTGTAGTTAATGTAGCTATTATGATCCTCATTTTATGTGTAAAGAATTTCAGGCAAGCAGATGTCCAAACCAAGACTTGAATCAAGGTCTTATGACTACCACTGCTACTGAAATTCAGTGGGATATGTTCTTTATGTACCTTTTTATGTTGAATCATTCATGAAATCTTATAATTGCATTTCTATAAAGATGAACCTGGGCAATATCTCTAAAATATCCATTCAAATGAGTGGTTGCACAGGCAGTCCCCAAGGCTACAAGTTCCAGGACAGATTATTTCAAAGTATTTTAAAAAAATCTCTCCATGCTTTTGCTATTTGAAAATCAGAATGCTCTTTCCTCTAGGAATAATATTATAAGTGGTGGTTAGTTTTCTAGGCTGGCCTTGAAGAAACCCACCAGGCTTACCCTCATATTCATAATACAGCTGAAATATATTACCAGGCTCAATTTGTTCAGTTCTTTCCTTAGAAGATCCTCTCCCCTCTTTTCAAATGTCCACTTCCCTAGTGATCTGTCTCTCCTTTTTCTTTTGTTACAACCTGGTTAGGGCAAAGGATTTTAGGTCAGTCACATTTCAATATGAATTAAAATGTAGCATTTCCCAGGATTACTTACATTTAACCTTCTAATTAGTGGAGGAGTGAATGGATTTGGGCTAATAAAGGAAATCTGGAGTATAGCAAGCAGGTGAGGAAGTTTTGGTTTGTTTTTGTGAGGAAGGAGGAGCAGGATAGCTTTCTTCGACTTTGAAATAATACTTTTATGAATAATATGGAAATAGGTATCAAGTGATAACATTTGTACAATCCAGTGAATTGCTTGTTGGCTCTGGGAGGGGGGAGTAAAGAGGGAAAGGAAAGAAAATGAATCATGGAAACATGGAAAAATATTTTAAAAATATGAAATTAAATAATAGTTTTGGGTGAATAGGGAAGATAATGGGGGGGTCAATGATTTCACTGATGGTGAGGCCAGCACTAAATATTTTGTAAAACAAAAGAAATAATGGTTTCCATTTTAGAATCATTGTGAAGAAAAGTATTTAAGAGACAGCATAGTGTAGTGCAGTGATGGGAAAACTTTTTAAAGAGGGGGCCAAAGGAAAGCAAATGCTCACGTCAGTCTGTTTCTAAGGCAACTCTTTTGAAGTTTCATTGTATTGTATCCTACTCATGGCATTCGTCAGATTAGGAATAATGTTGCTTGGCCAGATAGAGAACATTTCAGGGGGCCGCATCTGGCCCATGGGCCAAAGCTTGCCTATCACTGGTATAGTGGATAGAAAATCTGCCTTAGATATTGGTAGATGTGGGTTCAAGTCCTGGCACTGTATTTTGTGATAATGAGATTAAATCCACCTTGCCCATCTTTAGATTTAATCACCAAAGGTGAAAACATCTCTACTTAACTCACAAGTTGGGAGGTCTGTGACTCACATGTGCTAGAATGAGTGACAAATCAGAATTTACTGACTGCCTCCTGGGGGGTCCTAAGAAAAGCATCTGTTGTGATTGGATACGTAAACTAAGAGGAAGGCACAGGAAGTGATACAAAAGAAACCCCTTTAAAAGAAGGAAGTCAGCCTAACTTACCCACGTGACAATACAGAGTGTAAGCGTTCTGTGGTCTCAGGAGCTCCTTCAGCACCAGGTTCAGATCAGGAACTCCCCCAACAGGAAGTAACTCACTTACTTAAAGAGATAGTGTCTTTCGTCACTTCTCGTGGGTTCACCTCTAATACAAATGGACAAATGGCAGTCTCTACATTGATTTGGACTGCCCAAAGGGCAGTCCCTTGTTCTTGATTTGCTACTTGTTGTCACGTGTGGGTAACTCATCTCCCCTCCCCACTAAGGAAGGTGAGGGTGACATCATTTCTATGCCTAGGATGGGTAGATTTTTGACTATGAATGGGCTAGATTTAATTCCATTTGCACAACCTGGAGGAGTGCTGGACCTGGGACCCTGAGACCTTGGTGAGACTGTTCTTAAATCTTTCCCTTAGAACTACGTGTGGTGAGTGTAAAGACTAAATCTTCCTGAACTTTAAAGGAACTTCCCTTTCAAAAGAGACTCTGTGACTGAAGCTTTTGCTTCATTCACCTCTGGGGCCCTCTGGCCCTCTGGCCTTGGACTCAAGACTAAGCCTTCCTCTACTGAGGACTAATTAGATCTGCCTGGGTTAAAGTAGGGTTAAAGTAGTACCTAGTGTGTTAGATTACTTATCCTATCTTATCCTCTTTTTGATTTTCTTATTTTCTCTTCCTTTTTTCATTTGTAAATAAACTTCCATAAAAGTCATTTTGACTTGAGGTTATTCTTTAATTGGGGATTGATAATTATTCAATTCCCTGGCAACTAAACCTTTTAATATCCACCTAACCAAAACCCCTTTTTACCCCTTACAATTTCTAAGCAACCTTCTTAACCTTTCAGAATCCTCAGTTGTTGTTTAGTTGTTTCAGTTGGGCCCAATTCTTTATGACTTGATTTGAGATATTCTTTTTTTAATTTTTAAAAATTAAAAAAAATTTTCACCAATACACATAATAACAAATTTCCACATACATTTTCCAAAGTTATATGATCCAAATTATCTCCCTCCTTCCCTCCTTTCCTTACCCCTTCCCAGAGCTGGCAAGCAATTTGATATGGGTTATATGTGTATTATCATGCAAAACTTATTTCTATATTATTTACTTTTGTAAGTGGATAATCATATAAAACCAATACCAAATTGGCATGTTCTCGACAGAGACATCGGACTGGGTTGCCATTTCTTTCTTCAGCTTATTTTACAGATAAAGAAACCAAGGCAAATAGGATTAAGTAATTTGCCCAGGGTCACATAGCTAGTAAGTGTCTGAGGTCAGATTTGAACTCAGGAAGAGGAGTCTTCTTGATTACAGGTCCTGCATTCTATCTACTGGGCCACCAAGCTGCTCCAGAATCCCCAGACAAGTAACTAGAGCCCATCAATTACAAGTAAGTTGCCAACATGCTTTGGCAGAAGGAATTTCCTAATATATGTATGAAATCACAGGCCAACCTCCTATCCATCCTAGGAAAAACAAATATCTGTGCGGCTGACAGGCTCTCTAAATTATCCATATCATTGGACACACTGCAGAGTGGGTGCTTTTTGGAAGGGGCTGTGAATATGTATTCTTTGGAAGGGTTTTGTTTCCAATATATAACCTCTCTTCTTAGAGGTAAAGTCCACCTATTTCCCTTTAGAAGAGTAACCAGAGAATAATTAATAAAGTAGACCTCATCAGAAAAGTCACTGTCAACTTTGAGCCTTTGTCTCAGTATGAGGGCAGTTGGGAATTTAATTGGTTTCCATTTTTAGCCTTTGTATCCCTGACTGGTGTTGTTCTGCAGGTGGGTCTGTCTACAACTTCCTGAGTGAGAAGAAAAAGTTTCCATAGTCAAATTTTGATTAAAGTTGGAGATAAATTTTATCAGCCAATGCTAAGCAGCTTAGATCACTTTCAAAGATAAAATCACTGCATCTAGAAGGCATAGATTTTCAAGGAGCAAGTCTTTGGGCAATAAATTCATAACTCCAGTGAAAGCTTGTGAGATTGTTTTCTGTGTGAAGGTGATGGATATTTAATGCCAGGTATCATATGCAAATCCCTCTCTGGATGGAGAGAAGAGGAAAATCTCCCTGCCACCAATATTGTCTTTGTCTTTTTCTCAGTCAGAAACCTAAGCTGTATGTCTTCATTACATTTGTATGGGGGAGAGATTTAAGCCTCAGAAGTTGATAGATTCTTAGTTTTTGTATGGAATTGAACTTTGATGCAGAAAAGTGGTTTTCTTCTTTGACTTGCAGTGTTGTTGCCATCAATCATTACTCTTACTGGTCACTGAATGCTTATTGCTTCAGTCTTGTTTAGCTGATCTAAAGACCAGACTAATCATCTCTATTTTGAGGGAGTTTTTGAGAGGAAATTTATATGAGCACCTCCCAGAGAGCTCCCAGGTGGATTTCCAGCTGTAATTTGGTAATTCATTCTTGCTATTTGAGAAAACACTAATTGTATTGGGTTTGATGGCTAGAAGATTTGGGGACCATTTGTGAAATGGAGTCAAGATCTTCATAACTAACCCCTGGAAGTCAGAATTACTTAATATAGAGCTAGCTGTCTCACTTTTCCTGGCTGGAGATTATGCTCCATTTTCTTTTGAGACTTTTACACAGAAGCCTTTTCTCCATCCCATTGTTATTCAAATCAATGTCTTAAAATACTGTTGACTGCCTTAAAAAGAAACAGGAGGACAGAGCCTACCCAGGGGGTATTTCATACATTCTCTCTCTTTTCTGGGCCTCTTTAGTTTTCAAGAGAATAGGGAAGATAGATGCTTTCATTCTTTTAGTCTGGAATTAGAAGGGAGTCAGGAACAATTGAGTACCTTACTTTTGTTTGCTTTTTTTTTCCCAAGGGGTAAGGGGGAATAGAAAGTACCTGAGCTGGATTTCTTTCCTTTTTTTAAACCCTTATTTTCTATCTTAGAATTGATTCTAAGACAGAAGGACCAAGACTAGTCAAACAAGGTTAAGTGTCTTGACCAGGATCACAGAGCTATGATGTATTTAAGGTCAAATTTGAATCCATTTTACCCTGACCCCAGGCTTTGCTCTCTATCCACTGTGCCATCTAGCTGTTCCTGAACTGGATTTAATGGAGTTACATAGTATGGATGGAGGCTGGATCAGGAAACCTAGATAATCATCTTACCTCTCTCTAACTTAGTATATACCTGTGTGGAGTAAAAATTAGTAATCAGTAGTGCATTATTCACAATTATGGTTAGCATTAGGATTAATAGTAGTAGTGATAATTTCTGATCAATTATCCCTGTAACTCTCCTATATAGATTAGCTCAGCTAGACCCTTCAGAGGAGAGAGAAAAGAAGGCTATCTCTACATAACAGACAGCAGAGAGACTTCCTCTCCCTGAAGTGAATAGACCCTTCCCTCATCTAAGCTTCTGATTATTAGTACTCCTTTAAAAGTGGCCAAACAAATTTGGAACTATGCCCAAAGAACTCTAAAAGACTGCCTGCCCTTCAATCCAGCCATACCATTGCTGGGTTTGTACCCCAAAGAGATCATAGATAAAAAGACTTGTACAATAATATTTGTAGCTGCGCTTTTTGTGGTGGCAAAAAACTGGAAAATGAGGGTATGCCCTTCAATTGGGGAATGGCTGAACAAATTGTGATATCTGATGGTGATGGAATACTATTGTGCTCAAAGAAATAATAAACTGGAGGAGTTCCATGTGAACTGGAAAGACCTCCAGGAGTTGGTTCAGAGTGAAAGGAGCAGAGCCAGAAGAACGTTGTACACAGAGACCAATACACTGTGGTAAAATCAAATGTAATGAACTTCTGTACTAGCAGCAATGCAATGACCCAGCACAATTCTGAGGGATTTATGGAAAAGAACGCTACCCACATTCAGAGGAAGGATTGCAGGAGTGGAAACATAGAAGAAAAAAACAACTGCTCGAACAAATGGGTTGATGCGGACATGATTGGGGATGTAGACTTGAAAGGACCACACCAAAGCAACCATCAATAATATGGAAATAAGTCTTGATTGATGACACATGTTAAAATCAGTGGAAATGCGCATTGGCTATGGGGGGGAATGAAGGGGAGGCAAAGGGGAAAGTAAAAACATGAATCATGTAAAAAATAAAGAAATAAAGAATTTTTAAAAAGTGGCTAAACACTTTTCCTTTCCTTTATTATTAATTCTCAATTGAATTGCAATCAGCATTTCAAGGGTTAAGAAAATGCCATCCCATGGAAAATTACAGTTCAGAGAGTCCAGTCAGGAGGTCATGGAGCCTAGAAGACAGAGTCCTGAGAATTAGTACCCCTCAATAGAAAGACTAGCTCTGGCCTTGTACATTCCTGAATCATGACCAAAACTGAGAAAGTGTTAATTTGAGAAATACTGCCATGATTCAAGGAGAGCTGGGAAACTTTAGAAGGGTAAGACAAGATAAAAAGAATATGACATTCAGACATTATGCCACATACAGGTGTTGGGTAACTCAAGGCACCACTGTATTAATTTCCTATGAATTCTGAATTCATTTGTACAGCTATGAACACTTAACCGAGAGAACACTCCAGATGGTACTCCCCGAACTCTTCCCCTTTCCCACCCCTTCTCTGCTGTTTTCTCCAAATAAAGCTGCAACCTCCAGCATCTTATCAAGTCTCCAGTCTGCTCATTAGACTAGGTTCTGGGGGTTCAAACTCCCCCCACAAAAAATTTCACTCCACACATGCCCATAGAAAGTCACTACATCTCTCTTTTTTCTTCATCTATAAAAATAAAGGGAGTATATTAGATTATTCCTAAACTTTTTCTATCTCTAGAGTTCTAAGATTCTCTGACTATTTGGCTCTATAAATTAAAACCCAGGCTAATGAGTTTGGGGCAGGGCCAGCTAGTTTTTCTCACTTCTGTTTCTAAAACTCTTCATTCTTTAACCTTTGTCAAATGTCTCCTAAATGCACACTGCTGAACATGAGTCCCCAGAGTCTATATCAATGAATCAGTGAAGTATTTTTATTGAATTAAAAAAGAGAGTTTGACATGGACTCAGAAAAATTTGGGTTTGAGTCTTAGTGCTGTGACAATAAGCAAGTTACTTAATTTCTCTTGAAACAGGATGAATTTCCCCATCCATGGAAGTGCCTTCTTCCATAGTGAGGAAGTTGTATACATGTAGGAAATGTGTAGAAAGGACATATTTATAGAAAGGCACATATGTAGGGGCAAATATACCTCTGACACTAGGAAGTCTCTGATGACATCATTGTACATCTGACAACATTGTGCTCTCTACTGGGTATCATTTTGATGTTCCATTGGTGGTTGCTGGGATTATTCTCTACTGGGCATCCCTCCTCTACTTTTCACTGGATCACTTTGCCAGTCTTATGCTATTCAGCCCTATGCTACCATCTGCTGGGGTGTAACAGCTAGTAAGCCTCTCCCTTACAAGAGAAAATTGAGCTCTTGTAGGCATAGCCTAGATCTTTGATATGTCACACCAGCTAGGGAGCAGAAAAAGAGTCAGCAGAAGCTGTCAGGCTAAGATTAAGAGTATTCTTTGAATTTATTCACTTCCTCTGTAACCTCTTTTACATTTCTCAGTCTGACTTTATCTAAATTATGTCAGATATCTCTCTAAGTTTGTATCATACCCCAGGGCTCCACTTTAGCAAACTGATAAAGAACAATATTGAATCCTGGCTAATCTACCTTTGGTGAGAGGGAAGGCTCCCTTTTCTCACACTTACTGGTTCATTAACAAACACATTGAGAACAATCCTACTTAAAGCAAAAATTATGCCTCAAAAGGAGAAGTAAAAAGGCACCCAGTGTACAAACATGAATCACGTATGGAACATATAGTTTATTCATATGCAGACAGAAATGTTAAACATGGAAGAATCATAGCAGATATTAATAGAACAGGATTAACAGAATTCAATAGCAATTTATAACTACCATTGGTTTTGAGGATAACATTTAAGCCTCTACATACAAAACAATTTTGCAAGGCTACTAACTAGATTATTTACATTTCACTTTGGCACAATACTGTCTAAAAGCTCCTGTGACTTGTATTGCTAGTAATATGGTCCAGGTTTGGGCAAATCCTCTTATTCATGGCCATCCACTCTGATGCAGAAGACTATCTTTAGTTATAGCCAGTCTAGAGATACTACAACTACCGTACTTGGAGTCTTCCACAACCTTTTATCATTTCAAAATTCACAAGGTTGCCACCAGTCCTGGTTATGTCCTCATTTATCTAAGATGGGGAAAGAACAAATATAAAAGAGGTAACTGGTGGGAGATAGGACAATTATCCCTTCCTCTATCCAGTTCTCAGCAAATAGATGGAAATAGTTTACCTGCTTCATAGTTACACTGGAAGAGAGAAGTGAGGAGGTCACTAATTTGCTTTTTTTTTTTATGTCTTGAAAGTTTTTTTAATATTCTAATATTTGTTTTTTACATTTGTAGTGGCAAGCAGCTTTTTTTAAAACATTTATTAATATTCATTTTTAACATGGTTACATGATTCATGCTCCTCCTTTCCCCTTCAACCCCCCCACCCCCCCTACCCATGTGCATTTCCAATAGTTTTGTCATGTGTCTTTGATCAATACCAATTTCCAAATTGTTGGTAGTTGCATTGGTGTGGTAGTTTCGAGTCCACATCC
>NC_058131.1:510577422-510642282 GCF_016433145.1 Gracilinanus agilis
TTCCCATCCCCCATGCCATCTTAGATTATTTAGTGTTCCACCCTCACCCTGTAAATTATTCTTCTGATTACTATAATAGTGAATATTATAATAGTGAATAGAGTTCACTACAGAGAATTAAACATAACATTTCTCTACATAGGAATACAGATAATTAGATCTCACTGAGGCCCTTAAAAAGGCAAATTTAAAAATTATAAGTTTTCTTTCTTTTCCCTCTGTAACTTATTTACCTTTTCAGGTTTCTCTCCATTTTTGTGGTTCGATATCAAACTTTCCATTTAGCCCTGGTCTTTTCTGTGCAAATACCTGGAATTCTTCAATTTTGTTGAATGCCCATACTTTCCCTTGGAAATATATAGTCAATTTTGATGGGTAGTTGATCCGTGGTTGCAAGCCCAGCTCTCTTGCCTTTCTGAATATTGTATTCCAAGCCTTACGGTCTTTTAGCGTGGAGGCTGCCAGATCCTGTGTGATCCTGATTGGTGCTCCTTGATATTTGAATTGTCTCTTTCTGGCTTCTTGTAAGATTTTTTCTTTTGCTTGAAAGCTTTTGAATTTGGCAATAATATTTCTAACCGATTTCTTCTCTGGGTCGAATCTAGTGGGTGTTCTATGAATCCTTTCAATGTCTATATTGCCCTCTTGTTGTAGGACTTCAGGGCAATTTTGCTGAATAATTTCTTTTAGTACGGAGTCCAGGTTTCTATTAATTTCTGGCTTTTCTGGAAGCCCAATTATTCTCAAATTGTCTCTTCTAGACCGGTTTTCTTGGTCTGTCACTCTCTCATCGAGATATTTCATATTTCCTTCTATTTTTTCAGTCTTTTGACTTTGTTTTATTTGTTCTTGTTGTCTTGAGAGATCATTAGCTTCTAATTGCTCGATTCTAGCCTTTAGGGACTGGTTATCGGCTATAATCTTTTGGTTTTCCTTTTCAATCTTGTCATTTCTGGTGTTCAATTTGCTTAGCAGTTCATTTGGTTTCTGAGCCTCACTTTCTAATTGCAAGATTCTACCTTTTAAACTGTTATTTTCTTGCCAGATCTCTTCCATTTTCCTCAGAATCTCAGTTTTGAACTCTTCCATAGCTTGTGAGGAGTTTTCCTTATTTGAGGAGGGTCTGGATGCTTGTTTGTTCTCCTCCTCTGTTTGCTTGGTTGTCTGGATTTTCTCTGTGTAAAAGCTGTGGAGTGTTAAAGACTTCTTTTTCTTGTTATTATTATTCTTTCTCTTCTGAACGTCCTGATGCTGAGTAGCCATCATTAGCCCAGCAGCTTCTCAGATTTATCCTTGCGCTCAGTGTCTGTTCGCGATCTATTGGCTCCTGAGGTCTGAGTTCTGGTTTTTTCCAAGGTCAAGTCCCCTGGTGGGCCCTCTTGCTTGATCCTCTGCCGGAGATTTCTTTACAAGTCTCAGGGCGCTGCTTCCACAGTCGTATACCCGTCTGCACTGGTTCCTCACTTAGGCTTTAGTTCCTGGTTGTGTCTGCCTCCACCCACACCTCTGCTCAGCCTGCGCTCTGCGCCCAGCGTCCTGCTCCCGCGCGTTCAGATTTCGCGTGCATTTTTTTACTTAATGGGGTCCTAAGTCTTGCTGCTCTCAGGAACAGGTCCCGGAGCTGCCAATGACTCGATGGGTGCCCCAAACTTGCCCTATTTCTTTTTAGCTGGGTTCGGAGCTATAGATGAGTGTGGAGGGGTTGGGGGTGGGGTGATTGCTCAGCCCGCGATTTAGTGAGAGCCCTTTATAGCCTGGAAATGTCTCGATTCCACGTACCTTCCACGCTGTGCCCTGTTGTGGGGTTCCTCCTTTCGTCTGGACTTGTTTTTATGTCCCCTTGAGGAGTTTTGTGTGTTTTCGGTCAGGAGAGGTTAAGAGCTGCTTCTTACTCTACCGCCATCTTAACCCGGAAACTAATTTGCTTTTGTACATGCAATGAGTCATCAGCTTTCTGACTCAGACAACATGGGGATTTTTTTACCATCTCTTATTGGAAGTCACTGAGTCACACATAGCTAAGCAGGTATCCAAACTCCCAGATGATTAACTGTATATGCAGAGGTTATCTTTGGAAACTCAATAAAACCATGTAATGGTAGGATCATAGATTTAGAGCTGGAAGGAGTCTTAGAAACCATTTCATCCTTTCCCTTCATTTTGTAGATGGGGAATCAATAGAAGATAAAAATCTTGTCTAAGGTCATACAGATTAGGACAGTCAAGACTTCAAATCCATTGTTCTTTCTATTGTATAATGAAACCAAGAAACCAAGGCAAGAGAATGGAATAGGAGGAAGCAGTATAGCCCAGGTTCCCTACAACTGCTAAGAAAAATATCATATTTAGTAGTGATTGGAAAATTGAAGGAAAAACTAGAATGGATTATAAGTCCAGACAAAGATAGTTATCATGGTACCCTTTCAAATGCTAGGAGAAATTGAGAAATGAGAAATACTTCCCCTTGAGTATTTGAGGATGGCTAATTATTACAGAGAATATAAGTGGTACAGTGGATAGAGTTAGACCTAGAGTCAAATCCAACTTCAGACACTTACAAGCTGCATGGCTCTGGGCAAATTACTTAACTCTGCCTCAGTTTTCTCATCTGTCAAATGAGCTTCAGAAAGAAATGGCAAACTACTCCATCATCTTTACCAAGAAAACTCCAAATGGGGTCATGAAAAGTTGAACCCTACTGGAAAATGGCTGAAAACAATTTTTAGAGTGCCTTATTTCTCCCTTTCTAATTACTTTCTGTCTTCCCCAGACTTATGATGTATATAGAATAGGAATTCTTCTAAAAGTGGAAAAACTTAGTGTTTCTAGGCAGTCAAGCCACTCTTCCCTCTTATTGGTTCCACCTTCCCTCTGGACTTACCAGTGTAATGAAATGATTACATGGTGGACAGATAAAGATCGTTCCTTAAATTTATGGTTTCCATCTGCATATATATGTATATAACATATCCATATGTTATATATATATAATTTTGAATATATATTTTATATATATTATTTTGAAAAGTGTTTACTTAATGGTAAGAATAAATTAAATTGCAAGAAAAAAATTAGCTATGCTATACCCAAACAGAAATGATTAAAACAAATACAATATGGGAGTTGATATTTTGTTGCATCAGTCACAACACATGTGAACAATCCTGAAAATTTCAAAATCAATTATATTTCTATGAAAAGGGTATAACAGCAGTTGCTTACACATATAATACAGGTTTCCTGAAATGCATTTCCTGAGTGAAGCCAAACAATTGTTTTTTGTTTAAAAAAAACAAACAAGGAAAATCTGACAAAAACAGTCCATGACTTCTAAGCAGACGATTCTTTCATTTTGTTTTGTTTTGTTTTTTACTGAGAATATCATTCACATCTCTATCTGGTGAGAATTCTTTGTCTTCTTTAACTCTAACTCTTTCTGTATGTATCTTCAAAGATCTGTGTCTTCATTTGGTGCTGACTCTTCCTGTCTTGGGGAAGAATACACGGCTACTAGATGAATCATCTAGACCTATTAGCCCCTCTCTAGGAAATTTGGTCCACATCTATATAGAATTCTTCTCATATTTTTTTGTTCTATTTCTCTCCTCCTAAACTTCCTTTAAAGGTTGAACCCAAAAGCACAGTTTAGGTGTATGAATTACTCATTTACTTGAGTCAGTGCAGGAACAAAGGGTGTTAAAGATGACTTAGGAGAGAGAAGATTCTTTACTTATCTTGGGAATTTTTACATTGCCGAGGGATCCAGGGAGGAGGAGGAAGAAAAGGAGAAGGAGGAGTAGATTTCCCTTCACTAATTCTCACATATCCCACCATACTTTGGTTAGGTATTACCTAATTCCAGAATTATAGAAGTAGAGCTGAGGGAATTCAGAGAACATCTAGTCCAACCTCATCACTTTAGAAAGAAGCAAACTGAAGTCCAGGGAAAGGTACACGATTTGCCCAAGTTCACCTAAGCTATAAATTTCAGAAGAGAAAATTGAATGCGAATCCTAGAGTTCATTCCACTGTGCCAGCAGCTTTCTTTCTGATTATTGACATGTTAACCTTTTATTAAACTCATGGTGTGACATTTTGAGGGATTTGAAAAGCTTTAAATTTGAATTTTAAAAGCCTTAAATTTTAAGAGAGGGGTTTTTGATTTCTTTTTATCATGGACTCTTTTGACAGTGTGATGAACTCCTTCTTGGGATATTGTTTCATAAAATTCATAAAATTCATAAAATAAAATTAATAGGATTACCAAGGAAACCAATGATATTTAAGCACAGCTATATCAATGTGTATGCATATGTGTATATATCTGTATACACACATATAAATATACTCAACACACATAAATGCATACATATGTATAAATAAGCATGCAAATAAGCATACAAACAAGCAAATAAATAAATAAATTGATAAATAAATAAATTCTGGGTTAAGGACTCCTGTTTTAAGGTTGTTGCTGATAGAGACTTGCTCCCCGGCTTTTAGGGATTGAAGAAAATCTACCTTGCGACTCCCCCTAAAAACCTGGGACCTGAGGAACTTTCCTTCTGTGTTCTCAGTTGCATCTCAGGTACACTCTTCAGTCCTGGGCTGATAAAAAAAAAAAGATAAAAGTAACAAGAAATTGAATTAGTTTTTTAACCTGCTTTATCCGGTAAATGAATTAATAAAAACTTGGTTCCTACCTCTATAGCCTTTCTCTTGAGGTATCAAAATATTAGGGCTGTTTGAACTCAAACTAACCTTCTCCAAACAACAGCGGCTTTCCTGGAGTCATTTTGTAAAACAATTTCCCCTCTGATGATTCTGTGTGAAGTCTTTAAAAGGTAGATGGGAATTGAGAGGTATTTCAGTTGTTTTGCTGTGATTAGACTGAATTGGCAACCCTACCTCCTCATTAAAACATTTCAGAGACTCTCCCTTAGAAAGAGAAAAGCTGAGTTGGCTAAGCTATGGACAGGTAGAAATGATCTTTTAATGAAAACCCAGCTGCCAAGAAAGAATCTATAGGAGGTTTCATTTCACATTGTCTCTTCTGCCCCCTGGGTGGTGTGCCTGACATTGGAGGAGAAAATCATTGGCAGGATTTACTTTTCGTTGTTCTGATAAAATTTGAAGGTAAATGCGGCTTCATTTGAAGCACTTAGTATCTTCTGTGGTTTTCAGGATTTAATTCAGAACAGATTAGAAAAACTATCCATGTTACCTACCAAACAGAGCATGGAATGGTCAACTATCTGACAGCTTCCTCTAATTAGTTGAAAGCTCTGTTAACCCCTCCTTTTTTCCTTCTCCCACATCATCAGCCCTTCAGCCCTGGATTTTGGCAGTATTAACCCTGAAAGGAATTACAAAGGGAGGAGGAGTTTTTTTAAAATAATTTTTCAGGGAATAGCGGAAAGCAGCCCACCTGTATCTCATTAAGGAAAATTATGTCATTATGACTAAATGGTCAGGGCTGTTTGCTGTACTCCTATTGTGCTGGCTAATAGACATTTTCAAGGCTTTAATGTTTGGGAATCAGTCTTGAATTAATTCTGTGCCAATATCTCTCTGACAGAGGAAGGGGAAAGGAGCTCTAATCCTCTTCATATATATGGGATGCCAAGGCTAGTAAGTGTAAACAATAAGAAAGATATTAGGGGTATCTAATGTGGAGTCTGTGCACTTTAAAATATTTTGATAATTATATTTTATCATAATTATTTTCTTTCCTGTGATCTTGTATATTTTACTTTATGAATTTTAAAAACATTATTCTGAGAAGGGGCTCCATAGGTCTTAACAGACTTTAAGAGGACTCCATGAAACAGAAAAGATTAAGGATCTCTGCCCTATGTCAAGATGGGGATGACTTTCTTTTGTTGACTGTCATCTCTGCCTTTTTCAATTCCTACTCATGCTTCAAGATCTTCAGAAAGGTGGTATGGTGTAGAGATAATGGAAAAGTGGCTTAAAGGCAGAAAGTCCTAGGTTTCAAATCCTACTTCTGACACCTGATGGTTGTGTGATCTGAAGGGAAGTCATTTAGTCTTTCAGTTTTCTAAGACCAGAAGTTGTGAGAAGATTCTGACCTGCATTTATAGTGGGAATTTCTTTATCCATAGGTTCCCTATACCAAACAAATCACAGGTCCAGTCTCAATCCTTTCAAAATCTGATTAATATACTATCTCCTCTGTGAAGTCTTTAATCCCTCTTTCTTATGAGCATCAGGCTTCTTATTTTTATCATTGAATTTATACATTATTTATATCTTACGTTCACATATACCTATATCTCTACTTCTAGACTATAAATTCTGCCCTAGTCCTCTTTCTTTTCTCTGATTTAGTTATTATCAAATGTTTCTAAAAATCTATATCCAGCCTTAATATATCTCTGAACTACACATGAGTCCCATGTCACCTACTCCTGGCTGGACATCTCTATCCCATGCATAATGGGACAATCTCTATCCCATCAGCATCTCAAATTTAGCAAGTCCATAAGGGAGATGATCAGCTTTCCCCCTAAAATCACTCTTTTTTAAAGAAGGTTTTTATGGTAGCTCACAGATCTAGAACTCTTTTTTTAAAAATGTAACTTTATTTTAAAAAATATTTTCCATGGTTATATATAAATCATGTTCTCTCCCACCCCTCTTCCCTCCCCCTTCCTAGAGCTGACAAACAATTCTACTGGATTATATATGTATTATCACTCAAAACTTATTTCCATATTATTCATTATTTTTAACCCTTGTACTTTGGTGTATTGTCTCATAGGTGGAAGATTGGTAAGGGTGGGCAATGGGGGGTCAAGTGACTTGCCCAGGGTCACACAGCTGGGAAGTGGCTGAGGCTGGGTTTGAACCTAGGACCTCCTGTCTCTAGGCCTGACTCTCACTCCACTGAGCTACCCAGCTGCCCCCCATATTATTCATTTTTTGAATAGAATAATCTTTTAAAATCAAAACTTCAAATCATATATCTACATACACAAGTGAAAAATTATATGTTTTCTTCTGCATTTCTACTCCCACGGTTCTTTCTCTAGATGTGGATGGTATTTTTTCTCATAAGTCCCTTGGGATTGTCCTGGATCATTATATTGCTATTTAATAGTAAAGTCTATTACATTTGATCATCCTACAATGTTTCAGTTTCTGTGTACAATGTTCTCCTGGTTCTGCTCATTTCACTCTGAATCAATTCATGTAGGTCTTTCCAGTTCTTATAGAAATCAAGCAGTTCATCATTCCTTATAGTACAATAGTATTCCATCACCATCACATACCACAATTGGTTCAGCCATTCCTCAATTGAGGGACAACCCCTCATTTTCCAATTTTTTTTGCCAACACAAAAAGCTCATTTATAAATATTTTTGTATAAACAGACCCATTCCCATTAAAAAAAATCTCTGTGGGGTACAAACCTAGTAGTGGTGTTGCTAGATCAAAGGGCAGGCATTCTTTTAAAGTCCTTTGAGCATAATTCCAAATTGCCTTCCAGAATGGTTGGACCGATTCACAACTGTACCAGCAATGCATTAGTGTTCCAATTTTGCCACATCTGCTCCTAAAAATCATTCTTCCAAATTTCCCTTATTCTACCCAAAAAACTACTACCCTTTCACTCATCCAAATTTTTGGTGGTAAAATGATAGAGTTGTACTCACTTTTAAAGTTTCTTCTAAAGATCTTAGTCTTTGATCTTAGTATCCTTGGAGTAATGCTTGAGTCTTTCTTCATTTTCTTATTCCTCCCCTTCTCCAATTAAAACAGTTGGATGGCTCTCATATCCATCCCCATCTCTCTGCTCTCACATTGTACCACCCTAGGGTCACTTCATATCGTGATTACATGTTGGAAGCTATCCAACAGCTCCAGGGATCTGAGAGGTGCATGGGTTAGGTGAGAACGAATGAGGCAGAAGCCAGAGACTGTTAGTTAGCTCATGGCTGCTCCAAAAAGCCTCTGAGTTTTCTTTATTTTATACCAGTTTTTTACAAAGCACAGTTGAAATTACAGAATTACATCATGATTGGCATATGACTTACAAAAATTTCTCCCATGAAGATTATGCCTGAATGAAAAACTTTCCAAGGTTAAAAATGAGCCTCATTTTATCTAAAAGTTATTTCCAAGAAAAGCTTCCATACTTCAAAAGATATCTTTAATGAACGAATCTTTAACATTATGGGATGGAAAGCACCTGGCTGAATGTGAAGAGTGTCTAACTGTCTGCTTTTGACCTTGGGCTGTCTGAGAACAGATACAGGGCCGAGGCAGCTTTTTGCTAATTTCTGATCTTTTCATCTTGGGGGGGAAAACTGTTAATTCCTCAACTGCTGGTTTACTATAGAGTACTTAAATGCTTTCTATAAAACTTAAGGCTAACTTACAGAATTAAATTGATATGTTATCAACAATGAAAGGAGCCATAGAGAGGGTTCAAAGGTTTTTATCTTAGGTAAGCCATCCACCACCTGACCCGAACCTTTCAGGTCAAACAAGTCAATATATGACCCTGTCAGCTATATTGACTTTGATGGGGTCCAGATAAAAACACCTATTAGAGACCCTGTTTCTCTTGGTGGTTTCCAACAATCGCATATCAGATTTAAGCTTGAAGGGAAGAACAACTGTTCATCTCCACTTAATTTCAATTAAATTTCTTTGGTTCCTCGTCAAATACATGACTGGGGAGAGGGAGCTTGGCACCAAGGCAGCTGTTTTCCCCGAATGTGCTTGTACTGACTAATTTTGTAATATTGGTAAGAATTATAAGATTTCCCTTCCAATTAAAATCATGCTCAAACAGTATGCTAAAAGGTAGCAATTTTCTAAACAACTTTTTAGGAAGATGGAGATGATGTTTCCTGTTAGAATTTCACTTTGGGTAGAATCAGATATATTGCCATCTATTGGCATTTATTCAAAGGGGATTTGAAATGGCTTACAAGAACACCATATGAACCATGGCTAGGGCCTCTGTACCTGAAATTGAAGGAAAGGAATATAATTTTTTTATTGCTTACTCTAGGTTGACTTTTCAAAAGTTTGCATTCAAGATAGAGAATTGATTATGCTGAAACACGGAGGAAAGCTATTCTGCATGAGTTATAGGTCGTCCTTTAAATAGGGGGCAAAATTCTCAGTATTTTTAGTATCTTTTGGCTAATCAAAGATATTTCCCAACTTAGTGAATCTGAAAGATCTCAAAACCATATCTGGGAAATATGAGAAAGGGATAACTTACCCTTGGTTGTATGGTTTAGTTGCTGATGTTTTTTCTTAAGCTTTAGTTCAGAGCTAGACACGAATACAGCATTTGTGATGGTCTATATAAGAGCCAGAAATACTGACATACTATGTTTAAAGCTTTGATGTGTAGACTATAGTTAATTTCTACAGCTCTGAAGTGAATTTTGGAACTATCACCAACACGTACACACACAGTCTTCACAACTTGAAACTTCCCTCCTTAATTCCAGTCTGTTTTCTTCCTTTCCCTCCTCTCTCTCTCTGTCTCTCTGTCTCTCTGTGTCTCTCTGTCTCTGTCTCTCTTTTTCCATCTATGTCTCTCTCTCTCCATCTATGTCTCTCTCTCTCTCTCTCTCTCTCTCTCTCTCTCTGGGTAGTCAGAACAGAGAGGCAAATGAATATTGTTCTTAATGTTTATATCTTCTCATGATCATTTTCATGTGGCTATTCCTCATGTTTGTATAATTATGAGAAAAGCATGTTAACCATAGTATACCTCACTTTCCCCACTTGCAATGGTGTATTCAGCATATTTTCTTACAAGCTAAGTTTGTGAAATAGCTCAATGAAGATGACTGTGAAAATGTTACATGAAAATTTGGCACATATAGATCAATTTTTGATTGTGCTATACATAAATTCTTTTATATTTTATTATATCTTTACAACAGCTTTGTGTCATAGGCAATACAAACAATATTATCTCCATTTTACAAAAGAAAAAACTGAGGCCTAGAAATTAAGTTAAATTAGCAAGTACTTATTAAATGTCTGTCATATGCCAGAAGTGTGCTCAGTGCTTAATAAATAAATAATATTTAATTTTATCTTTGTAAAAACCTTGGGAAGTATATGCTATTATTACTCCATATTCTAGATGAGGAAAATGAGGCAGAGAGAAGTTGTGACTGGCCTGTGGTCACATGACTAGTAAGTATCTGAAACTGGACTTGAACTCGGGTCTTTCTGATTCCACCTCCAGGGCTCTATCTGTTCTATCATCCAGCTGTCAGAGAAGATATAAATTAAAATCGCACAGTCAATGGCAAAGCAGAAATGTAAACATAAGTTCTTATTGAGTATAAGGGATTCCCACTAGAACACATTATATCATTTATATGGTCAAACATTCCATAAAAGGGACTTTCAGAGTTTTATCAAATTGGTTTTAATACAACAGGGTGCCAGTTAGTAATTTTCTGCCTTGGGGTCCTCAAAAGGGCAGCTGCATAGCACAATGGATAGGGTTCTGGGCCTGGTGTCAGAAAAACTCATTTTCCTGGATTTAAGTGTGGCCTCAGACACTTATTGGCTATGTGATCCTGGCTAAATCACTTAACCCTATTTGCCTCCATTAACTCTTCTGTAAAATGATCTGGAGGAAAAAAATGCCAGGAAAATCCCAAATTGAGTAATGAAGAGTCAGACATGACTGAAAATGACTAAACAACAAGGGCCTTAATAAAAACTAGTACTAGATCTTAAATTTCATAAGATGGACTTTATGCTATTTCAACCTTTTTTTCATTTTAATTAAACAAGCATTTATTAAGTACCTACTTTGTGCCAGATGTATGCTACATTAGAAGTATAAAGACAAGAGTGGAAATAGTTCTTGCCGTTAAGAGGTTTACATTCTTTTGGAAAAGTTATGTACATAAATAAGGGCATGCAAAATAAACACAAAGTATGTTGGGTTTTTTTTTCAGGTAGAACACTAACAAGCAGAAAAATCAGGAAAGGCTTCTGGTAGGCAGTGGCATTTTAGCTGAATTATCAAGGAGCCCTTTGGAAGAAGTTAGAGATTCTAACTGGTAGGAGTGAGGAGACAGAGAACTCCAGGTATGGGGACAGCCTGTAAAAAGGTGAGAAAATAAGAAATTGAAAGTGGTATATGGAAACATCATTTTTAAATTGAAATGACTACCTTGCCCTTTGAAAAGGCATTCCATTCTATCTTGCCACCATAATTGCTTATGTCTAGGAAAATACTATTGCTAACAGCAGCATCATTAAGCCCAAAGAATCATAAATAACACAGATGGGGCAATGCATATTATTGGTCTTAGCTTTTATATCTTTATTTCATGTTTGTGCAAATTTGGAAACAATATGTTGAACACGGTGTGTCTCAGTTTCCCTTCTTGTGACTAATTCATCTAGCATATTTTCTTCAGAGATCTAGTATAGCACTGAAGATTACTTTAATGTGAAAGTATTACATGAAGTGTTATTTTGCATTTAAATGAAGTGATTTGTTATAATAGAAAAAGCATTACTTGAAAAACCAGAAGACCTCAAGTTAATTTCCTGGATTCACTAGCTGGGTAGCTTCTGGTCCTCTTACTTTCACTGAGCTTAATTTTTCTTTTAACAAAATGAGTGAATTAGTCATTCCACAAACATTTAAGTGATTTTTGTTGTTGTTCCTTCATTCAGTTGTGTCTAACTCTTTGTAACCCGGTGGATCAATTGTCCCAGAAAACTGGGTTTTCTTTGCAAATATATTGGAATGATTTACCATTCCCCCCCCAGTTTTATGCAATCAGAGCTTAACTGACTTTCCCAGCTAGCAAGTATTTGAGGTCATATTTGAACTCTAGTCTTTCTGGCTCCAGCCCCAATACTCTATCCATTGTGCCACCTAGTTGTCCCATTTAAGTGATGTGCCAAAAAGATTAAGTTTTGGAGGTACAAAGAAAAACAAAACCAGTTCTTGTCCTTAGGAGTTTGTTCTAATATGTTGATATTTCCATGGATCTTTGATTTCATTAATATGGTTGAAATCTATAGTGATACATGGTACAACACATCCAAACCTGCTTATCTCATGCAACATCACACAAATCTTCCACAAATTCAACATTTGGTCAGCCTTCCTCTAGGTCTCTTGACATTGTAGAGATTTCTTTTTGCATTATATGGAAATTTTTGTATTGTATGAATATTTATCATCTCTCTCTTGTGTTGTGATCAGACCATCTTCTCTTTCTACCATACAATTACTTGATGATATCCTTTACTTCTGCTCTTTGGAATACCTCACTGGTGTTATGGTGAAGTCTGCTCACATGCTCCTAGAGTTCCTTACTCTGCCCTTTGTGTAATACTCACTTTTTCATTCTTTGGACATTGTGATATTACATGCCATACAGCAGCACTGCTAAAATTGTTTGTGTTGAAAATATATTTTCATAGGAAGCTTGGCTTCAGTAAGGTTTTTATAGTTTTTTTTTCAAAGCAATCCAGCTCACTCTACTCCTTTTTAACTCTGGGTCCAACTTGCTGTCCATATGTGTTATCTGCTATTAATACATGGTTAGAAAGTTCTCTAGAATACCCATTCAAATGTATGTTGAAATCTGAGCAGTAGACATTCTTTTTTTTTATAACAGATAACTGAATACAGCAACATTTACTCATTTATTTTTTCTTCTGTAGATGGACAGGTCAAGCTCCTTTGAGTATTTTCAAAATTCTTCTAGTACACTCAGTAAGAATCTGGAGGGCTTACTGCAATCAATCAGCACAAGTGACATTCCCAAAAAGAATTTTGTTGCGTGCCTCTCCCTCCACAGGAAATTCTTTTTTGAATAAGACTCTGCTCAATCTCCTTAGTTAAAATCCATTTATCGAGGCAGCATTGGTGTAATGGAGGACTTGGGTAAAAGTTCTGGACCTGGGATTAAAAAAAGCAGCCCTTACTGTCTGTCTTTTGAATTGAAACGAAGTATTGGTTCCAAGGCAGAAGAGCTGTAAGGGCTTGACGATGAGGTTAAGTAACTTGCCCACGGTCACACAGCAAGAAAGTATCTGAGGCCATATTTGAAACTAGCATTTCCCATTCCCCAAGTCTGACTCTCTATCCACTGAGTTACATAGCTGCTTGTCTAAGCACCTTACTTATTTTATCTTGGACAAGTACTCACCTCCCTGAGCTTGTTACTTTTCTTTTATTCTTGTAATAAATCATTTACTAGCAGTGAGATTACTGAATACAGCAACCGGAAGGAAAAAAATAGGAGTAGAAAAAAATAAAATAGTGAGGCAGTCTGGTTTGTAGAACAAACATTGGGTTAGGAATCTGGATAACTGATTTCTACTTCTAGCTCTTCCCTATCTAGTTATTTGAACATAGGGAAGCAAATTTACCTCAGTTTTATCATCTCTAAAATGAGGGTCTTGGACCATATTATTTCTAGAGCACTAGATTGGGAGTCTAGATACTTAGGTTCCAGTCCTAGTTTCCTTATATCATAAGACACTGGGTAAGTGAAAAGAGAACTGGGTTTTTAGTGTAAGAGCTATGTGAGTTTGGATAATTTTACCTAACTTCTTTACTTTTCAGTTTCATAAACTGTAAAAGAAAGGAATTGGGCTAAACGATGTCTCAGGTCCCTTCTAGCTGTGTATATAGAATCCACTCCGCAGGCTCATCCTCCCCAAACTCCTCCTAGCCCACATCCCATTTTGCATGCCGACATTGTGGGAACACTCTCTGGGTTGGCATTTTGGTGGAACATGGCCTTGAGAGGGAGCTCTGGTGCCTGCTGGATCCTGGAGGATTTTTTTTTTTGTGGACTTTGGTGGTTTGGTGGACTTCAGATTTTGGCTTCCTGATTAAGTTTAGGGTATTTTAGCTAGGTGATATTTTCTATCTCCTTCCTATATTTCCCTCTTTTTACTTTATCTCTATGTTGATTAAAACTTAATGATAAATGATAAAAACTTAGAGCTACTAAAAGACTTATGACTTGAGAGTTAATTTTATAGACCACAATATTTTTTAAATTAGTATTATATTTAATATTTTAATTTCATTATTACTACTGCCTCTCAACCACTGTTGATTGCCCAAGGATCCAAGATGTTTGCAAGCATCTTGTTTTTCCTACGTGGAAGGGTGAGATCTAATTCAAGGCTGAGGGGTAACTGAGAACTGCTGGATAGCCATTGCTTGCTATGGCCTGGCAAGCCATGTGTTTTTTAGTGACAATTAGCCTCCTCAGGGCTTTCACCCTCCTGATTCCTTGCCTCAGGGGGAAACCACTTCACCCCCACAAACTACTATCTTATAGCCCAGAATCCTGGAGTACTGGAGGAAGTTAATTTCAGCTCAATTTTTTTCAGAAGGTATTAATTATTGGGCTTAATTAAGGAAATTTATCCTTATCTTACTTCTAGAAGTCTGCTCTTTCTTTAAGGCCTTTCTTGGATCCCCACATGACTCTAGCATTGGCTTAAGTGGGAAGGTGGAACACTGAAATCAGGAAAAGCAGCAATAAAATTAACTTAAACTGCTCCTTTAATCCTGAGGAGTTGTCAGAGGCTACTACAGGAAAATTCTCAACAGCCCACAACCTGTAATCTATACCAAAAAACCTTTTTGCCCTCCTGCAATGGATCAGCAAAGCAGCTCCTTGCCCACAGGCAGCTGCTGGTGGTTTTTAACCCTAAAAGGGGGAGGGGAAGGGAGTAAATGCTCCCAAATCTCTTGGCTAAACTCAGGCTGTTCCCCAATGGTTTTTTTTTTTTTTTTGCCTGCAAGTGTGTGTTTTATTTTGCTTAAAATAGAAAGCTTTTGCTTTATCTTGTTGTCCCTCCTAAATTTAGTCTCCTGCTAAGGCTTTTCCCTTGCTCTCCATTCAAATGTTAATTAGGTCATGTCTCCATCTACACTATTTTTTTCCCTCTAAAGTCTTTACAACACCCAGTCCACTAGTCTTGTGTGGCTCTAACCCCTAGCTAGTACATACTAAGATCATCTATGGACAGGAAGTAAAATTGTAAGCAATTTAATAATTAGATTTAAAAATAAATACATGTCTCAGTATGGTGCTAAAAAGCATGGCCCACACTCTGAAAGACATTTCTTGCCTATCTGAAACAGTTCCTGTTCTTGGAGAACTTTATTGAGTTCGAACCTCTCACAGTTTCAGAATGGCTTGGTTTAGTACTGCTCCTGGGTATGCTTATACTAATAGGGTTCCTTGCAATTTATCTATTTCTCCTCAAGAAAAAACAACAGGAAGTAAGCTTGATTGATTCTAAGACTCAGATAGAAAACCTTGAGTAATCTCAAGATTCAGAAGGAAGATTCATCTCCCTGTACCCCTTTACCATGTAAGACTACCTGGCTTTTGCCTCACCTTAACAACACTTGCTCTTGCCATGACTACCTTCTCTCTTACCTTGCTCAGCTTTTCCCTGACCCCTACCCAAATCCACCCTTTCCTCCCCATCACTCGACTTCTCCCTCTGTCTCTCCTGCTCCCTCCCTTTTCCTTACTGGCCCAGCTGCTGATCCTTCCTCTACACCTCCCCTATCCATCTCCTCTCATCTGTCTTCCCCTCTCCAGATCCTTTTGCTCTACTCTCCAACCCCAAGACCAAACCCTCCCTCTCAGCTCACCTACTCCCCTACCTCTTACCTACTCCATTGTAACCTAATCCATGTACTAAGCAACAGAGATAGAAAATAATTCAGTTAAAGGCCTATTCCCCTTAAGGGAAATATCCCCTTACAATAAAAGTGGAGACTGTTAGATACTATATACTTTTCACTTCACAAGATATTGAGAGATTCAAGGAAAATAGTTCTTCCTTTGACAATGAGCCCATTGTGATTATAAAAAAGCTAGAAAGTATTTATTGCACTTATGATCCCATGTGGAATAATGTGGAAAATTTGCTCCAAACCTTTTTAACAGAAAGAGAAAAAAATAAAATTATTTCTCTTGTTAATTAGGCCCAGGGAAGGAGAGCAATTCATTGGCCATAGGAAGGCCATAAATTCCACAAAATGGAATTTGAATAAAGAGGAAGATTACTTGAAACTATGCCAGGCTAGAGAGGCAATCCTAAAAGCAAGGAGAGCTTGCTCTGATAGGCCTGGTACATGGGCAAAATTTGAAAATCTCCAGCAGAAAAATGATGAAAATACCTCCCAATTTATGGATAGACTTATTGAGCTGGGAGGTAGATATGTAGACCTGAATCTTTCCAGAGAAAGGGATGTCAGACAATTAAGAAGACAGTATGTAAAAAACTGTTTTAAAGTGGTCAAAGACTATTTTTAAGACTAACTGTCCAAACTGGGCTAATATGGATCTAGAGGAATTGAGAAGAGTAGCAATTTATGTCTTTAATGGCCATGAAAAGAAAGATGAAGACAACAGTGACTTAGTGGAGTCATTAAGGAAGGAAATGAGAATACTGATGGAAAAAAATTGAAAAAGGAAATGCAAATCAAGGAATGGCCATAGCCCCTTTGCAGGAATCCACAAACCAACCATTAATGTGTTACTTCTGTGGAAAAATGGGTCACATAATGATGAACTATAAGAAATGAAATCAGGCAATTGGAAATAATAATTATAAAAGTAATAATAATAATAGAAACATATTTAGAAATAATAATGCAAATGAGGCAAATGATAACTCACACCAAAATACCCAAAATTGGGCTTATCCACACTATACTCAGGGTGAAAATTCCCCCTCAGCACAGAGGAACCCAGAAATAGCCAGGGAGCGGGGAGAAAGGGCTCTGGAATTAGAAAGCAAAACCTTTGATTTCCCAGACACTGATGTTTTAATGCCAATTATACCAGTTCATTATCTCACCCCTGCCCCATAATAATGAACTTCATGTAACCCTGAAGGCTTGGAACATGTATTATGATTGCCTTTTAGACACTGGAGCTTCCAGATCAATATTGGTGAGTAAACTTGATTCTGAATGCAATTCTCTTGGTTTTTTAAATGTAGATGGTACATCAGAAGCACTTCTAAAAGTCCCTAAGCTTTCCCTTTGAATTGTGTCTGTAGGATACCCATCAGTAAAACATTCTTTCCTTTTAATTTCTGGTTTCCCTATAAATTTGTTAGGGAGAGATCTTTTATACAAACTTAGAGCCACAATAACATGCTCTCAAGGTGGCTCTATGACACTACAATTGCCTAAGGAATCCTTACATTTGCTTCCTGTATTTCTTTTAGATAGTCAGGAGGAGAAAGAAACTCCCACCTTTGAAATCTCAGCTGATATACGTGAGTTTCTCTGGTCCACATCTTCTGATGTAGGGCTACTAAAATCAGCTGCTCCTGTTCAAATTAAGACAAAAGGTGGTCCACCTACTTCCATTCCTCATTATCCCTTATCAAAAGAGGCAATTGAGGAAATTATCCCAGTGATAGATTCATTAATTGAGCAAGGAATAATAATTCCATGCAAATCTGAATACAATACACTTATTCTACCTGTAAAAATCCAAAATTAGGTGCAGATGGTAAACCCTCTATATCATTTTGTATAGGATTTAAGGGCTGTAAATAATCATGTCATAAAAAGACACCCTATGGTTCCCAACCCAGCCACAATCATCTCCTGTATTCCCAGCACAGCCACGTATTTTACTGTGGTAGATCAGCATTCTTCTAAATTCCTATTCTGGAAAACTCCAGGAATATATTTGACTTCACCTGGAAAGGCTCCCAAACTCAGCCTTCCTGGGAAGGTCTGTTCCAAGTCCTGTTAACCACTTCAACAGCTATCAAAATTGGAGAAAAGGACTCTTGTCTTTTTATTTTTAGAGTAATTTTAGGAAAAGAAACTCTTTAACTCCCTGAATCAAGAAAGTGAACTGTTTGGAGAAGGTGCCATAAAGAAGCCTGCAGAAACCATATATTACATCAAAAGATCCAAAATAAACTTTGGGATGTAGTGAATTGAACTGAAGTGGGTCAAATGCATTTATTTTTAATGTAAATTCTTATGCCAAAGGGAATTGCCTCCAATTGATCTTTTGTCATTTGTTTTTTTTTGTCCTACCAATCATTGGTTTTGTTTTCTTTCTCTTTTCTTTCTCTCTCATCTCCAGTTATTGTAATTTTCCCTTAGATAGTGCAATATTGTATGCACCACTAATATGGTTATTTAAAATGATTCTTTGGGGAGACTAGGCATGTAAATCTGGGAGATTTCAACATGCTCATCTCCCAACAGAATCACAAGGGGGATTGTGTAGATATAACTCACTCTCCAGGCTTGCCCTCTCCAAACTCCTCCTACCCCACATTCCTATTTTGTGTGAGTACATTGTAGGATGCAGAGTACTCTCTGGGTTGGTGCTTTGATAGAACACAGTCTTGAGAGGGAGTTCTGATGCCTGCTGGGTGTTAGAGGATTTTTTTTGCAGACTTTAGTGGCTTGGTGGGCTTTGGATTTTGGCTTCCTGATTCAGCTTAGGGTATTTTAGCTAGGTGATATTTTCTGTCTTCTTCCTACATTACTTTCTTTTTACTTTATCTCCATTTTTATTAAAACTTAATTGTTAAGAGCTACTTACAGACTCGTAACTTGAGAGTTAATTTTATAGACAATGATCACAATTTTTTAAATTAATATTACATTTAATATTTTACTTTCATTATTATATAGCTCTATATTCACTTATCTTTAACAACTGAGCAGGAAATTCTTAGACTCCACTGGAAGTCTCTAAAAGTAATGTCTCAACATATGCATCTACTTTACTAAGGCTTCTTCTTCATATTTTTCTTCTTTTTTTTTTTAACTCAACAATTAACCTCCAACTCTAGTGAAAGTGGTTGAGCAGATGGGCTGCCAAGGAATTTGGGATCCTTTGGGCCAATATAGTTTCTCTCATCTAAAGTTTGTTTCAGTTTGATACAAGTTGAGTCTTGATTTCAGATAAGGCAGATGGTATATATATGCTGAAGAGCAAACAGGCTTTGCAGGTGAGTGAAAAGAAACCAATCATATAGGAAATTCCCATAGTGTCTTCTGTCACTAGACAATTGGAAATAGACCTTTTTCTTCTCACCTAATAAGTATTTCAACAGTTTTGCAGTCAAAGAACCAAAAATAACTCTTTCTAATGAGGATATTCCTAAATTCCATTGGTTGGTTATTGATATGAGTTGGGGCTATTTAGTTAACTACAAATCGTTTCAGTCTAACGATGTTCCAAGAAGGTCCCAAAGACTATAAGCAATGCTGATCTGTCCTATAAGAGAGAGTCAATCACAGAAAATCCCTTTGTTGTTCAATTGTTTCTGATTCCTCATGACTCCATGGATCATAGCATAGCAGTACTGTCCTTGGAGTTTACTTGGCAAAGATACTGGAGAGGGTTTGCCATTTTCTTCTCCAGTGGATTTGGCAAACAGAGAATAAATGACCTGCCCAGGTTCACATAGTTAGAAAGTGTTTGAGGCTAGATTTGAACTCAGGTCAGTACTTGATCTACTGAGCCACCTAGCTGCCTCCCTATCCTGATGAACTAAGAGATGTCATCAAGAAGGACACAAGGTCAAGCATCAGGATGGCAACATATTCCTTTCCTTTAAGAAGTTTACAATCTAATGAGGAGTCATGACTTGTTTACCAGTAAGTAAGTATGCTATGACAGGATTTATTAGACACAAGTATTAAACACTTTGATCAAAGTGCTTTAATAAAATATAAGAAAGTAGAGATCATATTATCTGAATGTCTTTATTTCCTTATCTGTCCAAAGATATGGAAACTGTGTGAGTGTGCCAACTTGTTAGACATTCCTTGTCCTGGCTATTCTCCTTTATGCATAGAGAAAATACTTTTTAAATTTAGACATGTATAATGGAGATGAAAGCAATGAACAGATTATTCTTTTGACTCCTTAAAAAACTGGAAATTAATTGTTTCTGTCTATGTTTAGTAAGTTGTTTTAGTTTTGTGCATGAACAGACTAAATTAATTGGATAATTGATCATATAAATGAGGTGTCTCTTCAATTTCCTGCTTTTCTATCTATTCCCCATTAATTTTTGAGAGTGGGTCAATATTTACTAAATTTGGTATGCTACTCAGATGTGCTAAGATAGTTTTTCCATTTTATTTGTGTATCTTTTTTTTCACATCTTTAGACCTTTTTGATCACGAAATTTGAGAGTCAGAAAGGATTTTGGGTACTTACTTGTCCACTCATACACAAGAGATAATCATCATTATAGCACACCCAATACAAAGTTGTCTAACCTCTCCTTGAAGTCCTCCAAGGAAGGGGAATCCATTTCCTCTTGAAGTATCTCATTCTGTTTTTGGATAGATGTAATGTAACCCTTGTTCCAAAGTCCACTGGTATAATACTTTCTCCTTTGTTGGAGATGAAGGCCTCCAGGTGAGAGGGAAGAGAGTACAAGCTTTTGCCTGTATCTATTGAGTCCTTGTTTTGGGGATTCTTCAAATGAGAATTATATTTTAGGATAGCATTAAGCAGCTTCTAGGTTTGAAAAAGAAAATGGAAGAGGTCAGCCCTACTTCAAGTTGCTGAAAGAAAAGATTCTGAAAAGAGATGAAAGAAGCAGGTGATCTAGCATATCCTTATTCCTAGCTTGCTGCTCTAGAGATCTAGAGTTCTTTTCCCCTTAAGTGAAATCTGTGGCACTCTTTCTTGGTTGAGATCAGTTATCTTGCTCCCAATGGGGAAACCCCTTCAATCTGTATTGACTGGAATAGATTCACCCATTTATGTCATGTCTAATTTCTGTTTTGCTATGACTCAGATAAATGAGACTTTGCTATTTTCTATGTGTTTTCATTGTGGAACTGATATTAAGTGATGAAGTAGTCAAGCTTCAGAGAGTTAGCTAGGGGCTCCTCTTTCCCCAAAATGACAAAGTAATCAAAAGTTAGAGAGAAGCTCATCATATCCCCTAGACCTATGTTGGTGAACCTATGGCATATATTCTGGTGGGGGCTGCTCCCTTGCCTCTTTCCAAGCACACCTACGGACATTTCTCACATGACCCACCCCTCTGCCCAGCAGCCCAATGGGAAAGCTTCCTCCCTACCCTATCTGGGGTAAGGTGGCAGCTCACGTGTGATATGAGGGTTGCAGTTAGGGCACTTGCTCTCTTAGGTCTCTAAAAGGTTTTCCATCACTGCTCTGGACCAACAGTACTTATGGGAGTAGATAGATGTATTCCTAGCCTTGTTCTCCAAGAATGGCTTTGTTGACTTGACCTTCTCCTTCTTCTCCCTGAAAGAATGAAAGTCTTTATTGGAGATGGATAGGAAGAGAAGAGGCTAGTCTATTCTGCCTCCCTTTGAGTCAGATACAACAATAGCCCCCTCAGCATGGCTGGGGCCCCTCTCTATTGTTAAGCTAATTTTAGCAAGGATTTTCCTTGATATCTATCTTAAATTTAGTTTTATGCGACCTTGCAGGTGAATTTATAACTAATTTCCTAGGTCGAAGATATAAGAGAATCTAAATTTATTATTTCAATCTGGAAAGGACTTTAGAGATCTAATAGTCAGACCCTCTTATTTTATAGATGTCAAAACTGTGGACCAAATGTCAAAATGGTAATTTACCTAAGATCACCAGTTAATTCATAATGAAAATGAAACATATCAGGGACAACCTTAGTACTCACTTATGAAGTATGTTATATTTTCCCTCTTCCTCAGGGTTCTCCAGTACTTTTAACAATGTCTGGGGACAACTAGCTGCTCTGCCATTGGCTCTAGCTTCTACCAATAGTGTTCCCCCAATTTATGGGTCTTCTACTCTCCAATTCCATTCAATCCTTTAATAGTTGGATTAACTTTTATGAAGAAATGTTTACTTTAAAAGTATAGTAAAAATATGATAGTAAAAAAAAAATATATATATATATATATAAGCAATTGTGTCTCTACAGTTGCTATGGCTAGATTTTGGGTCCAAGGATTCTACTCCTGCACCTTGAACTGAAAAGGGCAAATGAAACAGATCAAACCAAAACCTGACTGACTCCCAGAGCCTAAACAAGAGGGAGGTATGTTAGACCTTTCCATAATTAGCTCAGTTAATGATTCCTGTGCTGTGAGTGAATAGAATGTCACTCTGAAAAAAAAAAACAAACCTCTGTCTGGTTGTTTTTAAGGACTCAGCCTGTTATGGTTACACAGCTTCTCCTGGGATATGGCCACTGGCCTCTACTATGTGAGTGCCCCATTTTAAGTGATCTAGGCCAAACCCCCCCATACAGGAATAAACTCCACTTTCTATTTCAATAGTAAAATATATCTGGGAAATGGGAAGATATGGAATTTTATTTTTAACACTGTCTGGGACAGTTATTTCTGTTGCTATATAATAAATACAGATAATACTTCTCAAAGGATATTCATAAATTGGAATTACATTTTTCTAATATGTTTTATGGGAATTTTTGTGTTTATTCTTCATTAGCCAATTATTAGTGGTTTATTTTATTGTTGTTATATTTACTATTGAGTACAAATGATGGGATTGTAGCTGAATAGAACATAGCAGATTTTGAGCCAGTGTAGTAGAAGGGAAACCATATTCTTCAATAAGTTAGTCTACTCCCTTTTTCCTTTAGAATGAAATTTGGAAGAATTACCACCATTCTTACTCATAATTTCTGTCTATCTTAGATGCTTGGCAGAATCAGTAATATAGAAATGCATATGTAGCTTGTATTAGAGAGGCTTCATGGAGTAATGGATAGTGTCCCAAATCTGGAGCTCGGAAGACCTAGTTTCAAATCCTACCTCAGAAATTCATCAGCTGTGTGACCCTGGAAAGTCACTTAACCTCTGTGCTCCTCAGTTACCTCATCTATAAAAGGAGGAAGTTTGATTTGTTGGCCTCTAAGACTCCTTCCAAAGCTGGGCTAGGGCAGGTGTTACCCCACTATCGCTGCTAGAGTTGGACCTGAAGGTCTAGGAGGGAAGAACAAAGAGTTGAGTATCCAGTAGAAGGAGATTAACCTTTTTCCTTTCCCTCAGGCAATAGAAGGATGGATCAGTCAAGGCTTCTTTGGGTGAGGAGGGTGCCTTCTTGCAAGTATTCAGGAATTTATGTTTCTCCCTAGACAATGGTAAGGAGTGAGTCAGGAAGCAACTTTAGAGTAGCTGGGACCCAGACTGTGGTTTAGAACTATGTGGTCTTGAGGCAGACATTGCTATGGAGTTATTCCAGAAGGTAGCACCCACTTTTATTTTCCAGTTACAAAAGAAATATATCTTATTTGTCCTGGGAGCTATATATCTTTCAATATGCCATGATGTTGGTCCTAGAATACATTGAATGACTGTATCAAAGTCATTGACTATTTATAATTGCATGAATTATCACCTCCAGGAAGAGGGCCAGTAAGATCCTGTGTGATGGAGAAGAGGAGGATGTCTTCAGTGGTAAAAAGGGTCTTCTGGGAGTTTGGCTGTGACTATCCTTAATACACTAGAGAGAGGCTTCTTGAGTGCCACAAATTCAAGCTTCTACATTGTCTCTCAGGAGATATTTGAGATTTTGAATTGACTGGAAGGCTCTATGGCTGAGCAGCAGGATTGTTGCCATGGCTCATCCACCTACATAGGATTGCATATGCTACTGAATTAATAAACCTAGCAGTTGGCTTTGGGCTCATTATACCAGTGTCTGCCCAAGCTAGACTGGCCTGCTAGCCTTGGCTCACATGAACAGTACAATTGTGGCTGTGGCTTCAATGACTATCATGTCCCAGGTCTTGGAGTTGCATAATACTCCTCTACCAGGTCCTGCTGATCTTGGTTGTTTAGCTCTCAAATGCCCATTGGAACACTCATCTCTGTCTTCAATTTCCATTCTACAGTTCCCATCTCATTTTGACAAGATTTCTCACAATCTAGTGGGGTGCTTAAACTGAATTCCCTGTGAGAGAGCTTTCTGGCTACATTGCCTCCTCCATTGCTTCCACCACATTTATCAGAGATACCCTTACTTCTTTCCAATCCTGTGCATTTTGTTGGGAACTCCAGTTAGACTCCCCTACACACCATGACTGCCAGCAGATAAACTATACAACCACAAAACACCTCAGTCCCTGTTATCGACCTAGTCTAGCTCTTCTCTAGCCCTGGAGTCCTGTCAACTCTGCCCTTCCCTAGCTACAACAATATTCCCTGTCTGGTGCTGTAGATCTGGCCTTCCTCAATTTTTAAAAAAAAATCTTCTGGGGATGCAGATTGACTATAGAAATGTATTGAAGGGAATTAGATTGCCCCAGGGGATTTACAGGACAAAGCAATTAGATTAAAGCAATTGGAAAAAGGCATTTTAAAATGCGTGATTTAGATTGCCTCTACCTTTCTAGATTCTTTGTTCTCTTTCCTTTAAGGGAACTATAAATATAAAGAACATATTATTGGTCTTTGTGGCCTTTGCCCATGATTCTGTGGTTAGTTGCCACAGAATTGATTTTTCGAGGTTACTTAGGAGGGCTTCATCCTAATTACATGTATTATGTCACATATATAAGACCAGAGGAGAATGCGCTCATCTTTTAGGGGCTCTTCTAAAGGTGATAATAATTTTTGCTCTCTCTTTTTTTTTTTAAGGTGGGAAGGTATGGAAGGGGATAGGGAGACAGGTTGAGGCTAGTCTATATGAAGTTCCTAGAGACTGATGATTGGACCAAGGAGAGATCCTTTGGAGGGTGGAGGTGATAAAGAGAGAGCCTACCCTATTAGAGTTAAATCTTGGGATTTTCTTAACCTCTATTGTCTGTTCTCCAGCTATCTCTTTTCAGTACTTCCGACCTGTATACTCAAACCTTAATTGGTTTTTTTTCCTCTGTGTTTCTTTTCCTTAGTTTTCTCTCTCTGGACCCCTGGTTTGTATTTGGTTAGTGTTTTTTCTATGCTATTTCAGAAGAATTTTAGGTTACAATAAATGGTTTAAATTGTTTTTAAAAAACCCATCAAACTAATTAAAAACTCTTCCCAGTCTAAATCTATGGTCCTATTATTCAATGTTATTCCTTTGTGGCTTTAAAAAAATCTAAGGCATTTTTATAGAAGTAAAGATAATGAATCATTGATTATCACCGGACAGAAAAATCACCAACCTATTTTATTTTTAATACAATATTAAATTAATTTATTAAGGACCAAAAGCATTTTTTCATCTTGGAGCCATGATTAAATGGCCTTTGAATTTTACATGTAGACAATCAATATCCATCTCTTCTAATTTCCTCATGTGGCTTTGTAAATTAAGACAAATACCTTGGATGTTTCCCAGAGATTGGACCCTCATGCACTATGATCTCTAGCCATTCTACTGGGATGAGTGAAGTACTAAGATTTGAGGGATACCTAAAATGGTATTTTTTATCCTTAAATGGCTCCTCCATTGAAAGGAAATTAGAAAGAGATTAGAGACTTGACCTGTGATTTCATTCCTATGTAAGGAAACATCTACCAATGTAGGTCAGCATGTTTCCTGCAATTTATAGTCTTAGAGAGTTGCCTACAGAATCGAGAGGTTGAACAATTTGCCTAGGATCTCATAGGCAGTGTATGTGGTAGAGGAAAGGATTTGGAGACATAAACATTTTATCTTAAAGGTGAATTCTAAATCTAAATCTATAATAACCACCTTGATAGTAAAATTCAATATTTTAATATTCCATTTACTCTTTTTGTTCTTAATTGATCTTCAGAAGGGCCCTACTAAAAAGCAAAACTCTTACCTGGGAAAAGTAAAAAAAAAAGCATTAGAAACCCTAGGTAGCATTGTAACACGGATTAATTTATTTCATGGTAGATATCAAGAACTTAAGTAGAGGGGATATAGCACAGCTAAATTTTATTGGGGGAGAAAGGTCTAAGAAAAGTGCTATAATGGAGTTCAACTTAAAGTCACTGGGTTCCTAGGTGGTAAGATAAAGGAGAAAAACAGACAAACTTCAAAGATTTGTACAGTGATGGCCAAGGCCATTAAAAACTCAGAAACTAGGCCCCATGGAATTTGAGGTGGCCACACTCTCAATAGTGTAGCGAAATTGCCAGTTAGGAAACCAATATTTGGGTGAAGGACAAATACCCAACAATAGTTTGGGGTCAACTGTCTTTGCTTGCAGCCCAAGAACAACCAATTATACTTAAGCATGAGAGAGAATCAGAATTACATGGAGGTCGGTGATTGTTAGATTGTCCTAATAGTTTTGATGAGACAGAATGTGTGGGAGCATCACAGAATCCTAGAACAAAAGACTGCAAAAGACACACACAAACATATACTTGGGAAGGAGTAATGACAGATACATATGTTAAAGAGACAAGGGAGAGGTGAAATGGCAGGGTATAATGAGATGCATTATAGGGGCGTGATGAGAGGTGGAGAGGCCAAGGTGGAGGAAGCGTCATATGTGTGAAGAGAGACATGGAAGCATGTGTAAATGAAAGGATACAATTAGATGCGTCTATGGAAGTAGCAATGAGGTGGCTAAAGGAATGCACATCCTTAAAGGGTGCAATGAATTGTGCATTCCAGGGTTGTAATTAGTGGTATAATGAGAAGCTATAAGAAGACTGAGAAGGCGGTCAGCCCTTGTGAGTTCAGAGAACTACTATACAGTATTATAAGCAGAATTCAAATAGCTAGAGTGTTAAAATGCTGCTATTAAAGCACTGGGCTCCATTGACCTTGACATTTTGTCTTTTAAATACCCAACAACACCTTAAACGGCAAAGTTCTGCTGAGGAGTGTGTAGGAGCATCATTCTAGACATTGTGATCCACCAATATTGCCCTCTTGTTCTCTGTGAAGTAGAGCTGGTCATTGAAAATCCAACCTTACAAAATAGCTAAATTAATGAGTGACCATTTGATTTGGCTAAGGATTCATTTCAGTATTTCATTCTTCATCTACTTGTTTTCTTTGACAGAAAATGATTAATTACATTCATTCATTCATCTAGCCGTCTTTCAACCTTATATTTAGCAACCTTTCACCATTTGTTGAATACCTACTCTGCATGTTAGGTTCTGGATTTAGCCAGTTTCTCAGATAACTACCTTATTTTTCTAATCCAAACTGTCTATACAGGCAAAGCATGATAGGCAGAGACCAAGTAAAAATATGCAGCCTTATTTCCTTCCTGAAAAGAAATTCCATCTCTTAAGATGTGCTTTGCATTTAAAGCATTCCAGTGGGCAGTAAAGGATTCATAAAATCTTGTATTTGATATTTTTTTTCTGGCTATCATTTGGAATCAGGGTTTATTGTTTTTAACTACCATGGAACTTTGCACAGAATTTGATTTATTTGCTTGTAACTACGGCTGAAATAAATTTGGCATTAGCCTCATCTCCTTAAGCTGGCTGAATTAATGCTTCTTTAATTCACGTTCATTTCTACAGCAAAAAGTGACAGGCTTTATTGAGTTCTGTTACAGATTTAATATGGAGGGTATGCTCCTGATCCTAGTGGTAGCAATTTAATACACTGCAGAGCCTGTCAAAATTCAATTCAGGGCTGAATGAGTAATGTGTAAAAGTCAATTTCATATCTTAGAAGAGATAAAGCTAGTAGGCTCTTTTCACTGAGCCTATTTTCACTGATAATGCCCTTTGGGGTCATTAGTACAATTGGCTATTAAACTTCCAATATCCTATGTTAGGGAGATGTGAGAGTGCCAGAGATGTATTTACTGGGCTCACAGTGGGTCTTCAAGGAGAAATCAGTTGGAAGATGGCCAGCATTTTTGGCTGTTTCATTACTTCTAACAACTGAATGTCTACTGATTCTGAGTTGAGTATCAGCTCCCTTGAAGAACTGGTAGTTTGTCAGGCATTTAGAATTAGCTCTCAAACAATGATATTTCTTTTTTGTTTTCCCATCAGTAAGTGTTTTTTCCCCCTGTAGACACAACTTTTGCCCCAGTAAATATACTTTAGTAATTTGATGGATTCGTGATCTCCTTAATATAAGTGTTCCCCAAAACATGCAGAATGCAATGCATCAATGTCTGCTCACACTATACATTTCTTGTCAGGGTCCTTCCCTGAATTGGCTCCAGTGCGTCATTATTGAAGATCTTTCTATGGATCTCTTGACATCATATGGAACATACACTATCCATTGGTCATTCTGTACTCTTGCTTCATGAGGATCCATTTTTATGTTTTTATGTGCAATTATTAAGAGAATAAGAGGGAAAACCTATTCTTTTGGTAGGATTGTGTGCGTGTGATTTTAGACCTGACTGTATAGTGCTTGGAGCTGCCATTAAAATCAAATACATACTGTCATTTGTTTCTATGGTAACCATCAAAAAGACAGTAGCTGCAGATCACAGAAGGCCACTGGCAGTTTTTATTTTTTTCATGTTCACTTTTATAGATATTGCTACTCTTTTCCATTAAATCTAGTAACTAAATGGAGATTGTTTTTCCTTTCTTTTAAAATGCAGAATATGTGTTTGTGAATATCAAAATCTCTTTTTCTTTATGTTTGCGTGGATATATGTGGTATTTACTGCTAAGATACTCTCTTATGTCAAATATTTGTATCCCCTATGGGTAGCACACTTTGTGGTTTAACTTCTCTTTATTCTCTGAAAAAATATCTTTCTCTTGGTATTTTTTCCTCCTTTATCTAAGGATGACCATTTTGGAAAGCAATTTAGAACTATATTATACATTGATTAAAATGACATTTTTTTTCTCTGAGAAATCCCAAGTGATTGGTGCATTATCTCATGGAGGTCAAAATAAAAAGAAAGGACTCATATATATCCAAATATTTATCATAGCACCTTTTTTTGAGGTAGCAAATAACTAGAAACTAGAAAGTATTTTATTTAAATAAAAAGAATCAAGTCAAATGATAAAGTACGTAAGGCATAATGTGCTGGTAAAATATTTAACAACTGCCTCTTGGGAAAAAAATTTGTTTAATTTGCATTATTAAAAGTTTCTTTATCACTTTCTTGAATCTATACAATCACCCAAACAATTTATCAGTTCCCTGGTTTGTGACACTTACTGATTTCTCTGGTGTAAATAGTCAAGTTAAAAATTTATCATTTGATTCTTGAGAGTCAGTTTGATCTGGCTCTTTTATCAATGAATGCTTTAATTCTTAAAAGGAATGTATACTATTACAAGAGAAAAACTTCAAATTGGGTAATTTTAGAATGTTATTTGTTTAAATAGCCATGGTTTTACTTTCAAATTATGTGTTTTTTATATAATTATCTAAGACTTATTTAATTATATAATTATATAAATGTGTGTGTTTTTTTTTAACCCTTGATTTCTAAGGTGTTGGTAACTCCCAGTATGGAAACTTACAAAGATAATTTAGATTAGCAACTCCTCTTCAACTACTTTAAGTCTTAGGCAGGAGGAAGGGAGGGGGAGAAAGACAGAGAGAGAGAGAGAGACAGACAGAGAGAGAGAGACAGAGAGAGAGAGAGAGAGAGACAGAGAGAGAGAGAGAAAGAGAGAGAGAGAGAGAGAGAGAGAGACAGAGAGAGAGAGAGAGAGAGAGAACGAACCCATGGTCACATAGCTAGAATGGGTCAGAGGAGGTAGGTCTTGAAACCAGGTCTTACTATTTTATGGCTGACTGTCTTCCTATTATGTCAGTCAATCTTTTTTGAGCTTCTTTTATCAGTCAGTAAATTAACAGTATGTATTAAAATTCTACTTTTTGAAGACTTGGATATATTAGGTATAAGGAGGGAAAGTATATACAAGAGAAAAGGAAAATATAATTGCTGCCATAAGCAATTTATAATGTAACTGGGGTAACAGAATAACAATAGCAATCTCTTTTATTTGGAAAGGAAAAATAATATTTATACAGTACCTACTAAGTGCCTGGTACTATGCTAAACACTTACTAATACTATTCCATTTGTTCTTCACAATAACCCTGCAAAGTTTGTATTATCCCCATTTTACAGTTGAGGAAACTGAGGCAAAGGCTAAGTGATTTGCCAGGGTCACTGTTGGTAAGTATTTCAAGTCAGATGTGGTCTTCCTGACTATAGGCTTAGCATTCTATCCACTGAGCCACCAGATGCCTAATAGTTTTTTTAAGGTTTATAAAGTGCATTCTTTAGAAGAACTCCATGAGCTAAATCTCACTTTTATTTACCCCTATTTTATATCTAAAATTAATAAACTTCTGCTTTATTCCCTGGAGCCAAGACACTTGCCCTGTTAGGATACTGTCCTGCCTTTGAGCATTTGGTATGGATATGGTTCAGTTCTGGGTTAGGGGCTTGCTTCTAATGAGAGGAAACTAGCCTCCCTCTGTTCATATTTTCTGGCTTATTTAAATCCCTCATTCAGATGCTCTAGAGAAAAAGATGCTTAAGATATAGGTTGTGGCTTATGTCTAGGATTCCCCAAAGTAGGAAGTAAAAAGGTATGAAACATAGACTATAGGTCAGGCATTCAAGTATGGGAAAGATAACTTAATCCTATACATACAGAAATACTAAATGCAGGGCACTTTCACCACGCATTAACTGAACAAGTTTCTAACAACTTACAAGTACTGGTACAATCTGCTGGGAGATTTATACTTAAATGTCTTCAGAATGTAAATTAGTCCACAGGACTACTAATTAAGCATTTTACATTCTACTTCTGCTCTGTGCTACCACTGTACTCCAAACCCAAACCTTTTCTGAATTCTGTGCTCATATGCTTCTACAGTAACTATTTTTATCATCGCCACAAAACCCTACTCAAATGAACACCAATACCACCATTCCAGTAGATACTGCTACCTCCATGCTATTAGACTTTTCACACTCATAAGGGAACCTCCAATCCTGGACATGTCTAACTTCTGGTGGCTATTTAATTGCTTCTTCAGAAAACACAAGAATCAGTCTGAAGAAAATGCTGGGCTTGCCTGGGCAGGAAATATCCTTTAGGTGCCATATATGGCTCATAACCCCATAGAATCTGAGGTGGGGAAATGGACCAGCTGTTCTTTAGCCACCCAACTTTCAAAAACAATTCTATATAATTCACAGTTGAAAAATAAAAAAAGAAAGAAATAATAAAAAGAAAAAGTAAAAAAAGAAAAGTCAGAGAACTGGATTTTTTTGAAATTTTTGTCCATCCACTGAGTCATTAACTCTAATCAGGTAGCCATAAATAAGGAGTCTTGTCATTTCACCCCTTTAGACCTGTGGTACAGTATGGAATCAGGAAAACTTAACTTCCTGAATTCAAATCTGGTCTCAGACACTAACTGTATGACTCTGGAAATGTCATTTAAACCTTTTTGCCTCAGTTTCCTCATTTGTAAAATCATGACTGAAATGACTTAACAACAACATAAATGACCAGAAGTACTCATGGTGGTTATCTTTCTAATCTTGTATTATAGCTGATCTGTGGGATTTGGTAGCATTTTTCTTTCTTGATTCTTCTTCCACATATTTATTTTGTTCTAGTCTTTTTTGTTGGATCATTATCCATGTTTCTTCTCCTAACTGTGGGTGTTCCTCAAGACTCTAGTGTGGACTGACTTTTTTCCTCTACTCTTTATTTGATTTTATTATGAATTCAAATTATCCTTTCCATGCAGATGACTTCTGAATCTACATACCTATCCCTCATCTCTCTCCTGAGTTCAATGGGCTTTTGTAGCTCTTCACCTGGAGTTCAGTAAGTTGATAACTCCTCATCTTTCTCCTAAAATGTACCCTTCCTCCTAATGTCCTTATTTCTTTTGGGGGGACCACCATTCTTGTCCCTCAGGTTTGCAACCTTCAGTCATCCTTGATACTTCACTTTTCTTCTCTGTCCCCTGCCATTGCTCCATATCTGAGCTGAAACATCTGCCACAATGCCTTTGGCATCTATCTCCTTCACTTCATTCACATGGCCAACACCTCAGGATAGGACCTCATCACTTCTCACTTAAATTGTTGTCTTCCTGGCTCTTTTCCCCCCATATAGTTGCCAAATTAATAGTCTTAAAACAGATTCTGATACCAAATATTTCCTGATTCAAAAATGCTTTTGTGTTTTCCTTTTGCCTCTGGAATAATATAAGTATAGAGTATCTTCTCTGAAAGTGGACTTACAATACATGGGCAACACTAGTGGAAAGACAGATAGATAGGGCTAGAATATTTATTCAGATATAAATCTTTGCATAAGCTATTAAGTGGCATTCCAAACCCAAGCTATTCTAGCCCCATGGTTCCCTTTATTTCCTTTTCCCCTCCCTTTTTTCCCTTTTATTCTCTCTTGGATATGCTCAGATGTGGATAGCTTGCCTAGATTCTTTTATAACTCACAGGACTCCTGGTTTTCTAAAGCTTCCAAATTGAAAGTCTTATCTATCACATTGTGCAGTCAGGAACATACCATACTAGTTTCATAAGACTTCCATCTCCCTATTATTTTGATCCAGCTTCTATCTTAGCTTGTTTAGTTCAGGGTTGAAAATACAAAGGTTATCATTACTTGCTTATTTAAATTAACACTATTCTCATTTAAGATTAAAATATTCTTCCTAATTTTTCATAGTCTGCAAGATATATATTCACATTGTAAAAAATAATGCTTTTATAGAAGAGAATAAAAACAAAAAGATATATTAAATTCCTTGATCAGTGCTCAGCTACTCAGGTAAAGTATGAAAACTATTTCCTATAGACCTACATCTACTCCTTTAAGGTTTTGAGTTTTCTTCTAATGAGTCATCAAATATAATGACCAAAGTCACAAAGAGAAAATAAAACAATTCCACCACAAGGTGAAGGGTAATGCCCACAATGCCACAGCAGCAAAAAAGGAGATAGAACAATTCCATCAAAGAGTGAAGGTCAGTTTTCATTCTAACTGTAGCCAACAGTCACTTTCTTGGACTGTTTCCAGGCTAACTATGAAATCTGATGATCAATGGAAGTTCTTTCTGATGTCTTTGACATTACCCTGAGCTGTTTCAGCAGCCCCAAGGCTTTGAACCTATGTTGCAAGCTTACAATCCATTAAACATTTCATATGGGGTTTTTTGTATTTTCTTTTGGTCTTAGGCTCTTCTGATGTGATGACCATAAACTGATTAATTCCCTTTTTTTAAAAAAAAAAAGCTCCATTATAGCTTCATGGTAAAGCTAACGTTTTTGTTTTGTTTATTTACCGCTTTTTAATGGTAAAAAGTTTAGACAATTCAATTCTCCTTTCTCCCCAGATTTCCACTTCTTTATGGTATTGTTAGGATTAAATATTCTCTGGAGAATGTCTTAATTTATAATTATTTATTAAATAGTAAAAAATTGGCCAGAGAATTTGAGAGCATCGCTACTTGTGGCCAGCCATTCCCTTAGCAGCATCCTAAGAGAGTTGGGTGGGTGGGGGGGAGAGCCAAGAGCCAAGCCTATGCACTTCTTCTTGCTCTGGATTCCCCCACTTTCTCCCACTACTCCAGTTTATGCTCTTAGTGAGGTCCCTTTCCAAAACCTCTCTGATTGAAGAATCCCAACCTCACTCTGGGCAAGAGATAAAGGTCTTCTGAAGGCCAGGAGTCAGGAGACCTTTGGAATGACTGCAGAATACTCACATCCACTTTCTGTCCTATTATCTTTGCTATAGGCAACTATCTTAAGATACTTGTTTACAGATAAACAGTAGGTTCCCAGTTTTCTTCTTATTCAACCAGAAGGTGGGTTACATTTCCTTTCAGCTAAATGTAAACTCTTTGAGGGAGAAGTAGTTTTTCTTCTTCTTTTTTAGATTCAGGACCTAACCCAGTGCCTGTCTTAAAATTGGTAATTGATAAATGGATGTTGAATTGAATTGTATAGAAGAGGGAAGCTGAAGGAGCTCAGTTTTCTCAGAGAAGTATGGACCTACAAGCTATATTTGTACAGAGAGTAATAGGCAGATTAGCTCAGCCATGGTGGAGTTGAGAGTTTCTTGCGGTTGTAATATAAAGTTAAGTTAATGAGATCACAATTGATGTGTGAGGTCTTGAATTCTTTTTTTTTTAATTTATTAATATTTATTTTTTAGAAAAGATAACATGATTACATGATTTATGCTCTTATTTTCCCTTTCACACCCGACTTCCCCCCTCCCATGGCCGATATGCATTTCTACTGGTTTTAAAATGTGTCATTGATCAAGGTCTTTAATTCTAAAAAGGTAAAAGCTAAAAAATTTGGAATTTGTGTTTAATCCTACAAAGTATAGTTATAGATTTGTGAATAATAAGATTGCTTTCTGGAGTAGAGGCTCAAGGGATAAATATAGAAATGACAAACATTAGGATAAAGGTAAGGTCTTAAGATATTGGATCCAATTTGTCAAAGGCAATTTGTTTCAGGATCAGGCTTTAGATAACTTATTATACAAATATGGGTATTCCTTATTTAGCAGAATGCTTATTTAATAAATGTTTCTTGAGTTATTGAATAGTGAATTTAAAGATCAAGTGAAATCACAGACTTGATTATCAATATAGTACCCCTGACAAGAATAGGGATCATAGAATCATAGATTTAGGAGTACCACTCTGTCTTTTTAAACATGAGGAAATTTAAAATCTAAAGAAGGGAAATTAACTTGCTCCTCATCAAAGAGTAAGTTAGTGACAAATGTAAGATTAGAAAACAGTCAAGTACTGTTTTTCAGTTACACATTTTCTGTTGCCTGCTTAACTATTTTCTATAATAGTAAAGAATTATTTTCTGAATGTTGTTAGCCATTATCTTGGTAGTGATAGTAGGGTTGTCATAATACAGAGTTATTTACAAGTGTTTGCCAAAGAAGATGGTGGTACCCTAGAGAGAAGGAGTGAAGTTTTGAGAAGCAAAAAGGAAAAATGATGGATTCAGTTTTAGTCATTCTGAACTTTTGATACTTATGGGACATCCTGGCTTGAGATGTCCAGGATGTGGTTGGTGATGTGGAGAATGAAATTATTGTGAGAAAATGGGACTGGTTATATAGATTTGGAATATCCAACAGAGATGCCAATACTGACATTTGTAGTTCAATTTTTCCAGGATTATTTCAATTTAGTGGCCATTGGACAAGGATTTCATATTTGGAACACCAAAAGTAAAGGTAATGTTTATACAGTCTAAAAATTGTGTAATTCTTAGGCCACTCTTCCTTTCCTCACAAATTTATCAGTAACTCTGGCAAAAAACATTTATTAAGTGCCTACTATGCATCAGGTTGGGCAACAAGGTAGAATAGTAGAGAGAGTGCTTGATCCCAAGTTCAAATCTGTTCTTAGACATTTACTAGCTGTGTAACCTTGGGCAAGTCACTTAACCCTATTTGCTTCAGTTCCATGGCAAATTATTCCAATGTCTTTGCCAAGAAAACCCCAAATAGGGTCATCAAGAGTCAGACATGACTGAAATGACTAAATAATAACAAATATGTTTGAGGTACTGTGCTCTGTTGAGCCTTCCAAGAAAGGTGAAAGACAGACTGCCCTCAAGGAGCTTATGCAGCCTAGTGGAGCAAATAACACACGCAAATAACTATGTACAAATGAGCTACATATAGGATAAATTGGAAAAAATAATCTGGGGGAAGACACTAGAATTAAAGGAGATCAGGAAACTTCTGTAGAAAGTCAGATTTCTGCTGCTACTTGAAGGAAAAGAGGAAAGCCAAGGAGGCAGAGATGATGGAGAGAATTTCATGTATGGAGGAGAGGCAGAGAAAGTGCTCACAAGTGAGTATCTTATGAAAGAAACAGCAAGGGGGGTAATGTCATTGGATTCAAGAGTTTAAGGGGGATGGGAAGCTATATGAAGTAAGAAGACTGGAAAGCGAAGCACAGCTAGGTGGCTCACTATATTGAGATCCAGACCTAGAGACCAGAGGCCTTATGTTCAAATTTTTTTTAAATTTATTTAGAATATTTTTCCACGGTTACATGATTTATGATTTTTCCCACTCCTCTTTCCTCCCCTCCCCCAGAGGTAACAAGCATTTCTTCTGAAATATACATGTATCATTGTTCAAAACCTGTTTCTATGTTATTTATATTTGCAATAGAGTGATCCTTTAACATCAAAACCCCAATCACATCCCCATTGAACCATGTAATCAATTATATATTTTTCTTCTGTGTTTCTACTCCCACAGTTCTTTCTCTGGATGTGGACTGCGTTCTTTCTCATAAGTTCTTCTGGATTGTCCCAGATCATTGCATTGCTGCTAGTAGAAAAGTCAATTACATTTGACTGTGCCACAGTGTATCAGTCTCTGTGTACCATGTTCTCTTGGTTCTGCTCCTTTTGCTCTGCATCACTTCCTGGAGATCTTTCCAGTTCACATGGAATTCCTCCAGTTCATCATTCCTTTCAGCACCACAGTATTCCATCACCATCAGATACCACAATTTGTTCAACCATTTCCCAATTAGTGGACACCCCTTCATTTTCCAATTTTTTGCTACCACAAAGAGTGTAGCTAGAAACATTTTTGTACGAGTATTTTTCTTTATTATCTCTTTGGGGTACAAATTGGATTCATATACTTCTTAGATGTGTGACCCTGGGCAAATCACTTAACCCCCATTGCCTAGTACTTGGAATCAATACATAGTATTGATTCTAAAACAAAAGGTAAAACTTAAAAAAAAAAGACTGGAAAGGTGGGAGGGGGTAGGTTATGAATGGTTTTGAATACCAAATAAAGGATTTTATTTTTGATTCTGAAAAAGTCACTGGAGTTTATAAAGTATGAGTGAGGATGGAGGAATGACATGTGATTGGACCTGTGGACCTTTAGGAAGATCAATTTGTCAGCTGAATAGAGGATAGACAAGAGTGGGGAGAGGAGACTTGGGACAGAAAATAACCAGAGACCTCGGTGAAAATGAGTGGCAGATGCATTCTGAACACTTCTGAGTAAATTACATCAGGGAACACACCTAAAGGAAGGTGTTCAGAGCACTTCATTTAAAAGAAGGTAGATTCCCATAAGTGGATATGGCTATATTCCCTTCCTTCCTGAAAGGTGAGTTGAACACCATGATACTAAGTATCTGTCAGGAAAATATAAAAGTAGGAAGAGGGAAATAGAAAGGAGTTAGGAATGTAATGAAGACAGACTACAAATTTAATAAGAGTTTGTGTTTATATAATAATAAAAAAAGTGAGTGGAAGATGGACTAGAGTCAGGGGAACCTTGTGTCAAGGATATTGAAGTAGTCTGGTTGTGAGCTGTACTCTAGTTTTATCAGAGTGGCAGCAGTGTTAGGGCCAGATAAATTAAGGCCAGCCAAGGAATTGACTTGTGTTCAGGAAAAGGCCAGAGCAAAAAAGACCTAGAGTTCCAGTTTCCCCCAGGTCTTCTACCACCCATGACATTACACCTAGTTGACTTTTGATTGGACAGTCTAGGTGACGTTTTCTGACTTCCAGGTACATCATCATGCCATGCCACTGCTTCAGAGGCCATGCAGAGGAGCTTCTGTCACTCTATTCCTGAAGTCAGAAAGATGCCTCCTCCTTTAATGTGCATGTGACAGCTATGAGTTATATTTTTATGTTAGTTTCACATAGGTGGCATAAAGTATTACCACTAAATTCTAAGAACAGACTATTAGTATTTGCTGTTTTTTTCAGCCTAGATATGGTGATAAAGTTTCCAGGTGTTATTGAGTGAAGAAATCTAGGAAGATTCAAATTCAAATGATGGGAAAAACTAGATGTGGTTGTAAAAAGTTAGATGGGAAAAGTTGGATGTGAAGTTAGAAGGATTAAGGTGGCTTAGGGCTGATAAAAAAGCTTACCCAAAATGTCAGCAATCTTCATCTTTATAGTGGTAATAATATGTGAGGCAAAAGTTCATATTGCAGGCTCTCTGGTGCTGAACAATATTTTCATTTTCAGTGATGTTATTGTGTGTTATATTGAGGTTAGCACTGTAATATTTGGAGGACCTCTCAATATTATCAGTAATGTTTGAGAATTCTTAATGTTTTATTGAAGTTATTATTTGCTGTTGTTATGTGATTTTAAAAAATGTCTGTTGAATAAATATGAGAGGTAGTATGTATACAGAACCAACCTCAGAATCAGAAAATATTTGGTTCAAGTCTTGCCTCTGACATATAATAGCTGTATCACCCTGGGCAAATCATTTAACCTCAATGAACCAGGCAACTGTCTAAGACTAAAATTTAAGGAGCATTTAGAGAATTTCATTGGACCAGGGAGTTTCTTCCCTAGATATTCACTATATCAATGAATTCACAGCTATAGGGAAAAAAGGTTAATTTTTAAGTAGAATCATAGATTTGTAGTCCTATAATATTCAAGCTAGAAGGGAGGAGAGAACCATAGGATTTATGGGAAAGCACCTCGAAGATCATTTAGTCCAAGTCACTTGTTTTATAAATGAGGGAGTTAGATCATACAAGAGCTTAGACTTAAACATGATTTTCCTGATTGCCAGTTCAGTGTGCTGTCTCACTTATATCAACGGACAACTTTCCCCTAGAAGAATATGTCTTTGATAATGGAAATCAAAAGAAAAAACAAGATCTGCTCATTAGAAGTTCACTTTACAGAGATTTTTTTCTAGGGCTCAAGCATTTTAGCAGTGCTTACTGTTCTAGCTAATGCAACTTAAGCATAGTATAAAATAATTTATATATACTACTACATAGTGTAAAATTCCCCCAATGAGGAAAACTGCTTAGCCTCAAAAAAAATACCCTAGATATTGAAATTATAATTTGCCCAATTTAGTCTCTTTTTCCTCCCCTCTTCCTTATCACCACAAGCAGTAGAAGTGGAAATTTACAGCAGATGTACAAAGTTGTGGGATTCCTGTGCTTGCATGAGGCCTGAGAGAGGATGTCAAGGACATTAATCCTGAACCTCAACCTCTTGTGTAGAGAAGGCAAGATTCTGAATTTGCTAGGCTTCACAATTCTAGAAGCTAGTCTTCTAGCAGGGGAGATTTCCAGAGTAGCACTTCTTTGAATACCAGTTGCTTTGTGGGTAACTCCAGCTTTAAGAATTTCTGTATTTGAGATTTGGAGCTACTGGAATTTAGAGAAAGAGAAGGTTACTAGACAATTCCTTTTCTTCTTCTTTTTATTTTTTAAAACCCTTACCTTCCCTCTTAGAGTCAAGAGTGGTAAGTGCTAGGCAATGGGGGCCAAGTGATTTGCCAAGTGATTTACACAGCTAGGAAGTGTCTGAGGTCAGATTTGAACCTAAGACCTCCAGTCTCTAGGCCTGTGTCTCTATCCACTGAGCCACCCAGCTGCCCCCAACAATTCTTCTTTTTGGAGAAAGTGGAAGACATTCTCTATGATTTCTAAACGGTATCCTACTTAGAGAGCAAAGTTAATGAGTTAATCATGATGTATAGGACTAATGAGAAGGAGTCAATTTGTTCAGCTATCTCTAAGATATATTTACTTTTGGGACCAGAGAATGGTATCATGAAACTTGGAGGTACTCACTGGAATAACAGTCAAGCTAGCAAGCACTTATTAAGTTTTTGTTATAGGTCTGACACTGTGGTAAGCAATGGAGAAGACAAAAACAATCAGAAAAAAAAGACATTCCCTGCCCTCAAGGAGTTTATATGCTAATGGAGGGAAAAAGAAACTGTTCCAGAGTCCCTGAGCTTGGATCTATGTGGTATTGTGTATGTGGTGGCCATAAGAGCATTGTCTCCCTTATCCTGGTTAAAGACTTCTTTTTAACAACTGCTTTAACTTCTTTTTAACTGGTTCCATGTTTTTCAAGGTTGACACTCCTGACTACCCATCCAGTACTATTTTTACTTTCTTCCATTCCATTCTATTCCATTCCACTCATCACTCTTTTTCCTCTTAAGATCCAAAAGAGCATGTAATGCAGTGTTAAATAAATGCTAGATGCTCAGGCAATACTGATTGGTTCATTCTGAGACCTCCAATTTAAGGAGGAGACCAAGATGTCTGAAGAGGAGACCAAGATGTCCAAGATAAGGCCAAAGATGTCTTCATTACTCTCCAGACTGCATTGATGAGTCATCTTCATAGGACTTTATTATGTGCCTTCCCCAGCCCACAACTCCCTATTTGTGTTCTCTTCTCTCAGAATTTAAGCTCTTTGAGGGCAGAGCCCATCTTTGGGCTTCTATTTGTATTCTCAGTGCTTAGTATAATGCCTGGTACATGGTACATGTTTATTAATAAATTCTTGTTGATTGGTTGCCTGAATGTAAAAGTAAAAGACTTCAAGGTTATTTATAAATATCCATTCTCATTTGGTCAACATTTTGAAAGAAACTGCTATTTAAAGAACTGAATAATTTCCTCATTTTCTCTTTGTACATTGAATAAAAGTAAATCTGGATTAAAGTTTGTAAATTAATATCACACACTGCTGGAGCCATCACCAAACAAAGAGTTCCATGTACTTAACTTGGTCTCTTTTTGTTACAACATAATCAAGTAAGGGGATAATTGGGGAGTCCTCCATCAAAATGTTGTGTTATAATCAACTTGATTAAATTTCATGTCATGGATGAAAACATGTACCTGTTTTCTTTTTTTTTTTGAGTACAGGTCAGATAGAAGCCATCTAGAGATTAGATGTTTCTAATTCAAGGGATTAACCCTTGTTTAACTCTAGACCTCTCAGATGATCTAGAGCAGTGGTTCCCAAACTTTTTTGGCCTACCGCCCCCTTTCCAGAAAAAAATATTTCTTAGTGCCCCCTGTCACATACTATCACCAACCCCTTACAGTTATTCACTGCCCCCAAATGCACCTGTGGCCATCACCGCCCTCCTGGATCACTGCAGCACCCACCGGGGGTGGCAGCACCCACTGGGAATCACTGATCTAGAGGGACTAAATTGCAGAGTTGGGCAGTGGACTCTTGGTAGGATATTTCCTTAGCATACTCCTTAGAAAAGAAGAAAATCTTTCCTGGAGCTGGAGAAATAAAGCCATGCCACTAGAGATTGAGACATCATATAGCTTTATAACATTAGTATGAGTTGCTCAGCTGATGTAGGCCTTCCTATCTCCAGGATGAACAGTGATTATTTCTTTAGCAGTTGCCCAAAATGTCTTTACTTCCTTAGGGCAGTCTTATAGACTATTTGAGTGCTTAACATGTTCATATTTGTTTTTGAGCTCTTCTGAGTCTTTTAAAATATGATTTTATTTTCTTTTGGGGGAGAAAATAATGGTTTTTACCAAATCTGATACTCATGTGATAATACATTGAGTACATATATGAGAGTTGGGAAACTCACTTTCTACATTTAGGGAAAACTAAACACAAACTATGCTTTATTTAGAAGATTTCTATGAGTTTTCTGAGTGTATACATAAGCCAAAAGATATATTGAACCTCTTACTGGTCAGTCACCCAGGAGGAGAGTTCAGGCTGTTGGTATTTTCAGGGTAGTAGAGCTTCGGCCAAATGGAAACCAATAAAAAAAAAAGACAAAAGACAGGAAGGTGATAAAACAAGTACTTTAACACTGAATGCAGAACAGAAGGGCAAATCATTTGCCATTTCAGATTTAACTGAAAATCATGTGCGTTATCATTGACAATCATAAATGGGATTTGTAGCACAGCATTATGCTTGTGTATTCAAAACCTAATTGTTGATGTGAATCAATATAATGGTCAATAGCATTTCCCTTAAGGAGATTTTTTAAAAGAGCTATTACTGTGATAATTAGAAAACACTAAACCCATGGGCAATTATCCGTTAGATTTTCTGTTGTGCAGAGTTATTGTGAAGGTACCAGAGCAGTTTGGTTATCATGGGGAGGCTTTTTATTTTCAGTTTTTTCCAGCTGTGCCTTGAGCTGCTTTGCCTTTGTTTCAGCACTCAGTTCTAAAATTAAGTTACATTCTATTCAGGGAAAAGACCCCTGAGTGTAGAGAAAAAAAATTAAAAAAGTAGAAAAATTAGCCCTTTTCTTCCAGGCCCAAAATTAAATTTAAATTCAATTCAATTAACATTTATTGAATGTCTGCAGGGTGCACAGCACTGTACTAGGTGCTATAATTTGAAATATGCGGTATAGTTCAAGAGGGTTTTAAAGCTATTTTTTTCTTTTAAAGATGTGTTTGGGGATTTGGAAATCTGTATCATTTAGCCATATAGTTATTTTGAAGTCAAATCTTCCCATGATACAGTATTGGAAAGGTGTTTAATATGAATGGGAACTCCCTGGGAATAAGAGGCAGGAAAATAGAGATTACTTTACCACCTTGGGCACCAATTTTAGAATGAAAGGGTTTTTTATTTCACTTTAAGAAAATGGAGGATTTTTCCCCCCAATGGGGAAAATAAAGCTTCTTCCTTTCCTGGAACTAAAGTTAAATGAAAAAAAAAATAGACTTTGGTGGAGTTTGATTTCATAATGGCTCAGTAAATCATAAAAATTGTCTTCATTGTCCATTAACATTTTAAACTAAATCTTTTTAAAGTGCTGTGTTATAAAATGACATCTCCACTAATAACCTGTATTGAGTGCTGAAGTCAAGAGACCTGGATTCAAACTCTGTCCTTGACACTTGCTACCTTTATCACCATAAATGAATCAGGTTCTCTAAGCCCCAGTTTTCTCATCTATAAATTGGAGATCTTAATCTCTATCTCTAGGGGTTCTTGTAAAGCTTAAATTAGGTAGTTTGGACAGTGCTTTGCAAACCTTAAAGCAGTATGTAAATATTAGTTATTATATCTCACTACAATTGATAATCTACATATTTGTGGATGCTCATTTATGCATATATGTGTTATGTATATACACATATTATATATATATATAGTATGTGGGTATGTGTACATATTATATTTTTATAAAAATGTATTACTTGGAGTGAGAGACATTATAATAAATATTTACATAATTTTTTAAGTTTTGCAAAGCACTGTCCAAACTATTTAATTTAAGCAGTATCCTTGGTTAACAGATGAGGAAATCAAGGCTCAGAGAGGCTAATTTATTTATGATCACATAAGTGTCAGGAATAGGATTTGAACCCAGGTCTCGACTCCAAATCCTACTCCCCATCCCTTACATTATTCTATCTCAATATAGTAATAAATAGACTATCTCAGAGTCTAACCCTCTTGAGTGTGTGGTGGTTACCAGGTATTAAATACCCAAGAAACTCTGAATATGATTACCATCCTGACATACCTAAACCAAAAATTACAGGCGGCAACATGGTGCAGAAGATAGAATATTGAACTTGGAGTTGCAAAAGCCTGAGGTTTAATCACAAAACTCCTTTGGCTCCTAGAAGCTCCTGTTTCAGGTTCTCCCTGGATGTGTGACTCAGGTAATTTATGTACTATCTCTCAGTCTTAATTTTCCCATCTGAAAAAGGAAGAAAATAATAACACCTATCTGACTGGGCTGTGAAGATCAAATGAGATAACAAAAAATGTGTTTTTCAAACCTTAAGGCAATAGTTGAATGCTAGTTATTATTAACAAGGAAAATCCTTAAAACCAGGGCTATGGGTAATCTCTGTCTCAGTAGGCAAATTCTAGTTGCAATGTGGTTTGGATCTGGCTATTTATAGTGGAACATCAGATGTTTCCCCTGTTTGGAATCTATTTCTCCTATGTCCTTTCTAAAAGCCTCTGGCACGGATTATGCTTCTTCATGTATGGTTTTGTCTAGTGGGGACCTCTGCCTGCTGACCCCTGTTATCTTATATCCCTGTAGCTCTGTTTGGGGGTACTGTTTGTACAGAGAGAAAAGAGATTCTGCAGGCTGCTTCAAGAGAGAATTAGAATTCTTATTTCCTCTCTCCTTTAGCATTTCCTTTTGGGATGTGGGTGCCGCCATGCTTTTTTCAATCACTCCTTTTCTGCTTCAACTCTGAGTGACTTACTTTCTTATGATTGTCATCAGATCCTTCCTGATGGGTTTGTTCTCCTTGAACGTGTATATGAAAAACAATGAGGGAGACTTCGTGATCTGTAGTAACAACTTGTCCCATCTCTCCCTCCTAGGCACAGACTCTTTCTAGGCTCACCTTTTGCTTAAGGAAAAATTAGATTCAGGCTTTTATCTTGTTTTGGGGCAGTTACAGAATACAAATCTGTAACTTTTTTTTTCATTTTGCTCCAGACAAATTCTAATTTCAACAGTCTGATAGTGCCTTTATGAGAATTTTTTTTTTAGGAAAAACAGAGGATAATAGAGGAAAGCTAACGAATTCCATTTTGGACATGTTGAATTTGAGATGCCAGTGGAATAAAGGCAATTAGTGATCTGGTGATATCCGGTAGGCAAATGGTGATGCAGGACCAAAGCCTAGAAGAAAGATGAGGGCAGATATATAGAACTTATTGGTATAGGAATAATTAAATCTGTGAGTCCTGAAGAAATCACTGAGAATGGCCATAAAAAGAGAAAATGGCCCACAAAGGAATAACAGCAGCAGCAAAACAATAATAATGGCACTTATAAAGCACCTCAAGTTTGCAAAAGCATTTAATATTAGCTTCTCATTTGATCTTTACAACAACCCCAAGGAGGTAAGTGATATTATTATCCCAGTTTTGCAGATGAGGTTAAGAGGCTTGCCCAAGGTCACACAGCTTGGAACGGAGGTAGAATTTGAGTTCAGATCTTCCAGACTCCTAGTCCAGCACTCTATCCTCTGCATCATATTATCTACCCTCCCTTTTTTCTTTAAACTCTTACTTTCTGTCTTAGAATCAATACAATGTATTGGTTCCAAGGCAGAAGAGCAGTAAGGGCTAGAAAATGGGGATTGTGACAAGCCCAGGGTCACACAGTTAGGCAGTGCCTGTTGTAAAGGAGATATATTCTTACTACTCATGTAATGCAATGTGGTTAACAGAAACTTTTTGCTTCTGTAATTTCTAACGGTCACAAAAAGTCAGTTAAACATCTTAAAATCTTCAGAAAGTCAGTTAGGACTTGAAGCTATAAATAGAGGTGAAGTTCCAACTAACGGGGTTTTTGACTTCTGGCTTTCGCTGTGGCTGGAGCTTTTGCTTTGGCCACTTGGCTTGGCTTTGCTTCGTCCTTGGCCTGTGCTTATTTTGTCTTGGGGAAATTTAGACCTATCTCATTTCTCAGGACCTCTCCTTGATCTCTCCATCCATATCCCTCCCATTCCCCTGAATTTCCTGTGGGTCTTGAGTGGAAGGGAGGGCTTGGTGATTGAACATTGTGGGTTTTAGTTTCTATAGACAAGTAAAGTATCCTCAAATAAGTTACCCCTAGTTTTAGTGATTCAATAAAGACTTTACTTAAAAGGCAGTCAAATCTCCCAACTGGGAGAGCAGGCTCTTTCCGTCTAAACCTCTCTGTGACCCATCCCCAACCATCACCTTCTTCCTAGCAGCAGTTAGAAAATCCTGAACCTCTTCCCTCTGACTAACCTGAGATTAATAAATTCCCTTGTTACCTACTCAAAGCCTCTCGTGAATCATTGTATTGAAAATTGAGACGAGGGCTAAAGAGGGAAGGAATCATTTTCTTTTATTTCTTGAGAGAACTGAGGGCATCCATCTTGGCAGGAAGTACCTACCCAAGGACTTCCTCCAGCCATCAGTTTGACTGGCAGGGAGGGGCCCCCTCGACTCCTCCTTCAAGAGACTTTAGAAACTAACAAGAGAAACCCTCCAGCCAAACCTAAACATTTCTTACTGGCCCTAATTTCCTCCCTGTATCCTCTGTCTCAAGCCTCTGGGAATAAACCTGTTTGAGCTGCCCTCTCCTACATACCCCATTTCCTTTATCTCCTATATACCTTTCCCTTACCTTCTTTCCTCCTCCAATCACCTTATAATCATCCTATATCCCCATTATCCTTCCTCACATCCAAATTGCCTTCGTTAACCCACTCAGATTATTTACTTCTTGATAACAAATTAACAGTTAGGCAGTGCCTGTTGTGAAGGAGATATATTCTTACTACTCATCACTTCAGCTCATAAGCCCCCACCAATATGCTTCCCTGCTTACACAAAATTAGTCTTTATGATCCATTAAATCTTGAGAATAAAATATTTTCATAATAATGCAACAGAAATAATGGCTATGACAATTAATCAATATCAAGCAAATGAAAAGATAATCCTTTCAAACTAAACCTTAGTTATACTGTCCTGCCAATACATGCTGTGTTCATGGTGGTGAGTAGGCACATGCTTACAGAAACTGAATAGTTGGTAAATGAATGAAAGAAACAATGGTAAATGAATAAAAAAATTAATGAAAAAACAATGGTAAATGAATGAAAAAAAACACAAAACCAATGTGGGTGAAACACAATTCTAGCACTTAAACATTGATATCTTGGGTCTCTTTAGAAATAATCTATTCACACAAAGCCACTTCTCTCCTAGGTGAAACCCTTTTGCTCCTCACTGCTTTCCTACTAGTCAAATATGCTTATATTCTGTTTTTGAACTGTTGAAATGGGACAAGTTCTTTTAACTCAAAGTTACTCCCAAAAGGTCTTGGTGAAGGTACTTTGCTACTATAATGGCAAGTATTTCCCTTAAGCCAGAGAAGAGGTTGGCTCTCTGATCAGGACAAATAAGCCCAGTGTTTTCATTCAACAGTACTCTGTGTCATTTAAGCAGCTCTAGTTTATGCCTATAGCACAACATCTAGAAAACTTGTCTCTCCCTCTTTGATTTTCCCTTTCAAAGCAGGAGAGACAACAGGGAGCAACAAGTTATCTCCAAGAGGTTTCACCTTTCTGAAACTATAGATGGTGCTGAAGGACAAGAACGGAAACAGCAGAGTTCAGATCTTCAGTCCTCAGGTTCTCACACTTTTTTTTTTCAACTAATCTGAAAAGTAATGCTTCTTTTTCAATCAGCCAATTTCTAAGTATAGCAGCTAAAACCTTTTTGTCAGATGATTGCTCTTGCAGGCATATTCTCACTCAGTTTTCGTCTTCTTAACTGCTATTATCTTAATTCTTCTGCTGGATTCTTCACTGCTTTTAATGGCTTAAATTAGAGCTTCCTGGTGGTCAATGGCTCCTCTTTCCTTTATAAGATAATATTCACAAAATCTAACTTTCTATCAGTTTTGATGCTGTCATTATTTAACCTAGCGATACTCTCCCAACAATTATTTAAATGATCGTGTGAATTTTAACCTCTCAAACTCTTAAACTAGTTATATGCAGAGGAGTTAAGGAACTATAATATCCTGCAGCTTCAGTCATTTCTGTTCTCTTAAACAGGTTCTCTAAGTCCCTTATCAGGTTCTCTAAAATTTTTATTAAAAGCTATCTCTTCATAGATGGTTATCTTTTTTTGTGTACGTTATTTTTTCTGCCTCTTTCAAGAAACACAGAGGGCGTTACATTATATACTTCACAAGTTGATTTAATTCTTTTTATTTATACAGTTTTCATTTTCCCCCCTTCAGCAAGTAAAATGCTCACATACAAAAGAAATAGTATATTATAAGTTTATATGCTATTTCTCTCTAGTAGAATGCAAATTCCTTAAGGTAAGGATGAAGCACACCGCACACATTAATTTATACTTTGTCTCAGACTCAGGAAAGTTGGCTTGACCTTCCTTGCTTTTTGTTTTCTTTTCTCGGATACCTATCATAGTCAATCTAACTGGATTTTGTAGCTTTCTCATGTTCTCTACTTTGATCTGAAACTCCAGACTATGAATTTGACTTTGCTCTCTGAATTTATGGTACAGGAAAAACCCCTCCTTTCCTTTGATAATTGGCTTTTCAGTTGCAATCTCCTACCTCTGCATTGTATTGTTTGACACACTTCTCTCCTACTGTACCCTGACATTGGCTTTTGGTCTCTATTTGTCAGCTGTGTCCTGCTGACATCCACCATTCAGGATCTGACAGTAATTCTAATGGAAACACAGCTAGAGCTCCAGAGAAGAGAGGAAGAAATGCATATCCTTCATTTCCTTGTCTGGGTGGGGAATATGGATATAGAATGTACTATATGCTGTCAGATAAAGTCATTGTGCTAGCTGGTTTTAAATGAACTGTTTTTCTTTGGTAGAAAATAAGGCTCATTGGGCTAGTGGGTGGGTAAGATATATCTGGAAATAATAATAATGAATAAACAATCAAAGATATCATTAAAGCAGTATGAAAAAATGGTAAAACTGTTTAATTTGGAATCAGGTAACCTAGGTTCAAATACTGGCTCTGCCATTTCCTGCTTGTGTAATGTTGGACAAGTCATTTAATTTGGGAGTGGGCTCAGTTTCCTCAATTTTAAAAAGAAATAACCTTGGAAGTTTTTTCCAGTTTGAAATCGATGGAATTTGGATCCTTTGAAGGCATTTCTGATAGCTTCTATATAAAGAAACCTGAAAAATAATCATTTAATAAATTAAAGATTCCCAGCAACACAATGAATTTGATGTCCAATGACCAACTTACCTATGTCCAGAGAGACTTCTCCATAGCAATTTGATCAGCCGAAGATTCATTATCCAGCTAAGACAATCCATGAAAGGAATGAAAATAAAACTCACCTGTAATCCTGAGTATCTCTTTTCTGCTTTTACTATGATAGAGATTAAGTATGTATGACTTTTTTTTAAGAACATATAAAGATGAATTTAACTGTAGGTACTCTGAACATGAGATCATTATACAATGATCAACAAATTAACATACTTATGGAAAAAATAGACCCACATTAATATTGATTGTTGTTGTTCAGTGGTGTCTGACTCTGTAACTCTATTCGGGCTTTTTTTTTTTTTTTTTTGACAAAGATACTGGAGTAAATGCCATTTCTTTTTCTATCTCTAGATGAGGAAACTGAGTTCACAACTAGGTTTAAGTGACTTGGTTAGGGTCACACAGCAAGTAAGGCCAGAGTTGAACACAGGATGAGTTCTTCCTGACTCCTGATATGGTACTGTGCAGTCTAGCTGCTCTTCTCACAACAGATTAAACCAGAAGGAAAAAAAGAATGTACAGCCAGATGGAAAGTTAGATCCCAAGTTTTCTATAGAGAGAAAAATAAAGGTGTTTACAAAAGACAAGAAGAAACTGTTTTTTTTAATAGTCCTGTGATCATCTTACAATTATAATGCTCATAATAAGCAAAATTAAAAGAGACCATTCCAACTCAGTCTCTGCCACATACGTGTTCTAGAGGAGGACAAAACAGAGAAATTTATGGAAAAGTTGGGATGACTTTCCAGAGTAGGCCAACATGTATTTTCTATTTGGTGTCATTAAATAAGAGAATATTGGCTATTAATACGTGGTAAGTACTATGTGAATGCTTATTCAACCCCCTACTCCCCCACCTCCCCATTAGCACAAAGTTGGGCTTAGAGAAAGTTATTAATAAGTATTTTGTAGAACATCATTTAGGTTTGAGAAATTAAAAAGGCCAAAGGCTTGCAAGATATTCAAGAACCCTCATAGTTATATCTCATATATATATTTTTCCCAGAAAAGAGCACCAAACATCATGAAAAATATAATCAACTCTATCTTAATAGATAGGAAATGAGGAACAACTAATGTGAGTTATAATTAAGAATCAGCTGTCTATAATAAGATTAGCGATTATATGCAACAAATAGAAAAATTAACCAAAAAATAGAAGAAAGGCTCATTACATATGGGGAAAAAAAGCACAACGAACAATTGTAACCATGCCAATATGACTCACTCCATGTACCATATAAGCTGTAAATAAGTATATGATTTAGACATAAAGGCCATCATAAACAAATTAGAGGCACATGGAAGAAATTACTTGTCAGGTCTAGGGATAGGGGAAGAGAGCATGAATAAACAAGAAATGTCATCCACTAAGGGTATTCACCACTACCTTTGAAGATATCTTTTCAAGAGAGTGAGGTGATGCAGTAGATTGATAGGCAGACCTAGAATTGGGAGGTTCTGGTTTCAAATCTGACCTCAGACACTTCCTAGCTGTGTAACCCTGGCCAAATCACTTAACATTCATTGCCTAGCCCTTATCATTCTTCAGTCTTGGAACCAATGCATAGTTTTGATTCTAAGATAGAAAGTAAAGGTAAAAAACCTCAACTCTTTAAATATATAATATTTATTAATAATAAAGAAATAATATTAACATATTAATATTAATAATTAACAATAAATAAGAATAAAATATATCCTTTGAAAAATCCAAATCCAAAATGGATTGCCTATTGATGGTGTGGTATTATTATTATTATTATTATTATTATTATTATTATTATTATTAAACCCTTACCTTCCATCTTGGAATCAATACTATGTATTGGTTCCAAGGTAGAAGAATGGTAAGGGTAGGCAATGGGGGTTAAGTGACTTTCCCAGGGTCACATAGCTGGGAAGTGTCTGAGGCCAGATTTGAAACCAGGACTTCCCATCTCTGGGCTTGACTCTTAATCCACTGAGCCACCCAGCTGCCCCCAGATCTCTCATTTTACAATGAGAGTAGACTTGTTGCCTCCATGTCCTGCAGTGCATCCTAAGTAAGATTCATGATTCCTAGAAAAGAATGACCCAATAAACCATATATGAAAAGCTAAATGTCCCCCTTTATGCCTTTTGTCCAGACTATGAAACATCCTTGGATGGTCTGGCTACTTGTGAGTATGTTAGTTCATCTATCATGGGCCTTACAGATGAATAGCGAATTGGACTCTGAACTGAATAAAAGGAAGAAAGTTCATTAGACTTTATGAAATTGCATGTTGTTGTTGTTAATGATCCCAAACTTCTTCCAGGTACAAATTCTTATATTTTTAACAGTAATGTTTTCCCAAATAATTTGTATAGTTTTGAATTTTGGAACACAAAAGTGTCTCAAGAATTAATATCCTGAGTGACCCAAAGGACCGCAGAGAGATGGCTGACTGGGCACAGTTTAGGCTGAAAGGCATGTACCTTACGTATAAGAAATAAGGGACGTTGCTGAGAATATGAATGCTCAGAAAAGAGGTTAAAAGGAGTATATGTGGGGAACACAAGGGATTCTAGATGGATTAATAGTCTGAGTGCCCACAGGTACCCTACATGCTGGAGAGTTTATTCTTCCATCCCCCCCTTTTTTTGTAGCAGGCTATCAATGCAACTCTCAATGTTCTCTCCAGTGTTCTCGGTGCTTCCTTTTCTGGACATATCCCCAATGATGTCTTGTCAAGCATAGAAATTACATGAAACTAGATATAAAAAAAGAATGTCATAACTGTAAGTGGTTGTTAAACTTGGGGTTAGAGTATCAAGGGAAGTCGTCATCTTTCCTATATGGCTACAATAACTTGACACAATTAATTGTGAGGATTCATATAAAATAAGAGAGACCATCTTCATTTACACAGAATTCATAGCTTAATGAAGAATATAGAATAGTATCCTGGAGAAATGGGCCAGTGTTACCATAATAAAATGATGATGTACATTCCAATAGAACTTTAAGATTTATTAAGCATACTTCTCTTACAAAAGCCCATGAAGTGGATTACTAGAAGTATTATTATCTCTGCTTTTGTACATGCATAGATTATGGCTTAGAAAGGTAATGTGCCTTACTGCAGTTTATACAATAATGAATATCAAAGCCAGAACTTGAACCTAGATTTCTTGAATTCAAATATAGTGATCTTCAACAAATTTTAGAAATTTGATAGGATGGTTCAAAAATTTGAGTGCAGTTTTAAGAAACTATGCTTTATATAAATATGTGATCTATTTATAAATTGGGATTATATATGTATGCAAGTGGGAATAATAATAGCTAGTATTTATTTTGTACTTTAAAATTTGCAAAACACTTCAACTGTTATCTCATTTGATCCTCACAATTACCTTGTGTAAGGAAGGTGCTATTAGTATCTCCATTTTACAGATCAAGGAACAGGCTTAGAGAGATTAAGTGAATTGCCCAGGATCACATATTTTGTATTTGTTTGAGGCAGGATTTGAACTCACGTCTTCCTGACTCCAGGTCCAACACTATAATTATTGTGTCACATAGATATTAATATTTCTAGAATGCCATGCTGTATCTCATTATAATCATGGCTCTGTTGAAAGAGGAATACATAGTGGTTATGTTCTGTGTTAGCAATAATAATAAAAACTCAAAAGGCCAGTAAAATGGGATTGTCTGTGAAATGGGATGTGTGTGCTGCTCTGATAAATAACTAGACTTCTAAAGCAAAATCCATTCTCCTGTAACTGGATTAGTGCTGCCTAAAGGCAGAGGGATGGATTAAATGACCTCTGGAACTCAATTCCAGCCCAAAGATTCTTTAATTCATAATTTTAGAAGGATGACTTGCATAAGTGATGATTTGTACTATTAGGAAAGAAAATTGCCTGGATTTCATTTTATTTGAACTGCAAAAATTGGAAAATAGGTCAGCTCTTAATTACCTTGGGTAATAGGGAACATCTTGGATGGATTATCTCAAACCACAGGTAATTAACAAAATGTGCAAATTAGGCACTGATTCATGGAATTCATTAGAATTCACATTTAAACTACTACTTAAGCTGCATACATTTGTAAATGAGCAAATCAACATTTGTGAAAATAATTTTAAAATCTATACAGCTCAACTGAAAAGAAAGCATCAGTTTATAGAGCTGAAATATTCCTGACTGACAGGAATATTTTCTATGTCTTAAAGGATTTAGCTAGTGGCCTGTGAGGTGATGGATAATTTGCTTTTCCTCTTTGGGGGCAGGAAAGGGAGAGAGCAACCCTTGAGAACTCAAACTTAATGGCCTGAGATCATGAGAGTCTGTTGTCCACTTCTGGAAACTTTTTTTATCCCTAATAAACTCCTTTGTGTTGGCATTAATAACCAATGAAAAAGCAAGTACATGTATAGAAAAACAGAAATTTATAGAATGGAGAATCTTTAAATGGAATAAGCTATACCTGCATAACTCATTTGTAAATACATTTTCATTCTCACCTTGATTTTACATTTGGCTCTTCAAAACAAGAGGTTACTTGAAGAGCTATTTTCCCTTCAGTTTTACCTTAAGCTAGTTGTCCCAGGAGAGTATAAAATCTTTGAGGACTGGCCCTATATTCTTATTGGCTTTGTATTCTAGCACCTAGTACATATGACATAGTAGGCATTTAATAAAAGTTCACTGAATTGAAGTTACCTTACACATGATATCAATACATCCCAAATCTGGATTTCATAGGAATAAATACAGCAAATACAACCATCTCTCATTGTTCTCCAGTGGATATTAGCATGTACCAATGCTTATTAAAAGTATGTTGTAGCAAAAAAGTAAATAAAAAAGTTAAAAAAAATCAGAAGACCTGGGTTCAAATCTAGATTGGGCAATTTATTATTTGTATCTTCCTATATTATTCCCTGGAATTAGAGTTTGGGGAACTTTAGAAGTCAGATTCCAATTTCTTCACTAAATGACTTTAAATAATTTAATCTCTCAGAATTTTGGTTTCCTCATTCATATAATGATGGAATTGGATTACAAGCTGATATCTCAGGTAACTTCAAGCTCTCTATCCATTGATTTATTAGTAGGCTTCCATTCATGAGTTGCTGGGACAAAAGAGGAAAAAAAATCTGATAGCCACTCTGATTATGAGCTCTTCTAAATTTAGTGAGGCTAGTCTTTAGAAGAAGGAGGGGCTATCTGAGATTGTGTTTTTGGAAATTTGTTTCATGTTTTAGGATTAATAATTGCTCATTTAAGGGTTGTTGCTTTATATTCTACCTCTGTAGAGAGCTTTCTTTTGGAAGATTAAGACTATGAACTAAATTACACCCAATCTCCAAATACTATAGAGTAGTGTGTTTGCATTTTCCCAGATGGGGTCTCTGAGAGAAATGGGAATATTCAAGTATATACTGACCTCTTGAGTACCATGGGTCCCTAACTTATGTACTATGTGAGACAATATTCCTGTATAAAACTAATAGTTGGTATTTGTATAAGTGCTTAAAGTTTGCAAAACATTTTTTATATGTAACAATTTGGGAAGGGTGTCTATCAAAGCTCCTAAATTGTACTTGTGAGTTGTGTTGCTCAGAGGGCAACTCCTAAAACCATTGCTCATGAGTTCCATCTTGGGAGCTTACCTTTTAATAGACTAAAGACTACTTTTGTTATGTTTGAATTGTGTCAATTCATCTTGACTTCTTTTGGAGTTTTCTTAGTAAAGATTCTAGAGTGGCTTGCCATTTCCTTCACCAGATCACTTTACAGAGGAAACTGAGGCAATTAGGGTTAAGTGACTTGCCCAGCGTCACCTAGCTAGTAAATCTATGAGGCAGAGTTTGAACTCAAGTCTTCCTAACTCTAGGCCAGGTGCTCTATCCACTGTGCCACCTAGCTGCCCATGAAGACTAATTTATTCAAATGAAAGACATTTGCTTACATGGCATCATAATCATAGTGTCTACAAAACTACCACCTGCCTCCCAACCTGTGTCACACTTTCCTACAAGTAAATACAATATTCATAGAAGGAATTATCACAAATTTAGAGCACATTGCTAGAGAGACACACTTGTAGGATACACATATAGCAAAAGATATTCATGCATCTGACAGTGCAAGATATTGTTTCTTCCCATGGTATCCTCTTTTTGCTTCCTCCTAAGTAGAGCATCTCTAATAGGTGAATTATTCAACTGGGGTCCCTGGGTCTGCTTCTACCTATATCTTGTCTCTCAATTGCTAGGACTAGTTTCTCTTTAGTCATCTTTCTTCTCTGCTGCCGGAAGTCATATTCTTTGAAGTAATTTCTCACCTTTAATTCTCCACATCTGTGTCTCTCTGATCTCTACTGAATGAGATCTCTCCTAATCAATAGTTCTTTGTTAATAATAGTTTTCCTAAACAATAGTTCTTTGTTAAAAAGACACCATGAACAGTGAAGGATAGAAGAGAAAATCTCCTCCATTTCTATGATTCAGGGATCACATCATAAATCCCCACTATTGCAATGCCCAATATCATTTATTATTCCTCTCTTGTTTTGATCAATTTGGGTTAGTTCATGATCTGGTTAAAGATAAAGATCAGGAAAAATGACTCATTGCATATTCCTAGTTTCCACTATTGCAAAAATTAGGTATTTTGTATCTCGTTATTACTGTACAAATGGAAATTTTTTAAATATATTTTTTTAATATTCATAAAGTTTATTAATACTAAATTGAAGTGGAAGAAGATAAAACTAGAGAGAGCTCAACCAGCCTGCATGTGGAGGAAAAAAGGAGGAAGAGGGAGGAAATTACAGAACTGTATAAACAATAATGTAAAGACCCACGTAAACAAAAAGGGGAAAGGAATTTGGGGATGGGGAAAGAATTCTGGGAGATGGAATCTAAAGGTACAAAATTTCGAATTAATACATTACTTTTTGCAAAATTAAGCTTGCTTAAATTTTCATTTGATGAATAAGACTAATATCAGCATGGCACAAGGAAATACTGGATTTGAACCCTGAATGTGGAGACAAGAAACCTGCGTTCAAATCTCAACCTAGAAAGAGATTACCCTGGGGAGAGGGTCAAGGATAAAGGCTATTTTAGGTCTAGATCTATGATTCTATATTCTTTATGCTCATGTATAAGCAATTACCTTTAAAATAAAGAAAAGGCTTGGCTACACATCCTAATGAAATATGCTCCATACACATATTTGTGAGATCCTTGTTTATGGAAGTAGAAACATGGACAGGAGTGGTGTTTATAGAGTAGATTTATAGTATAATGTAGATTTAAGCTGTTCCTTGGGTGAGCAGTGCTTAGGGTCAGTCTGGAGTATTTAGTCCATTTAATGACTTCTCCTACTTTTTCCCAATCAAGAACCATTTTGGGGTGGTCTGCATTATTGAAGTAATTACTTTCCCTCTTTCTTTTGCCAATAATTCCCATGCTGTTTATTTAGAGGATCTAGTGCTGGGCCCTTCTTTCACTTCTAGCCAACAGTGGTCAGTTAGTGTATGGGAATGTAGAGCCCCACACTGGTTCTCTCCACCACGAGTGCCCAGTCCACAAGATTTTTGCTCTTTGCTGGAGAACAACAACTGACTTGCAGTGATATCTGTGTGGATTTCACCAGGCTACAGCATGTGCCCTTGAGATCCCATGACAGCTAAATATTCCCGGGCTAGAACTGGTAATCATGCTGTCAGCTCAGTATTTTGCATTTTCAAAACAGCTGGAAACATTTTTTTTCTTACTCGTTTCTGCAGAGAAGATGACTTTATGCAGAAACTTTTTTGTAATGACTTGCCACATGCCAGGAAGCATCAACAATTACAAAGCTGTCATGAAATAACTGCCTATTCCACCTCTGTTGAAGGGTATGTTTTATCGGCATCACTCAGTCTATGCTGAGCAGTGCCAGCTGTATCTGTGGGCTCATTTTCATATTGAACGCATTGAAGATGTGCTAAAAATCCCTCTGTGCTGTAGTTAACATGCATAAATAGCAATATTTCTGAATCACAAAATTAGACATAATTGGAAATTAAACTCAGTTCATACAAAGCGTGTTTCTACTTTTGTCTTGTCTTTAGTGAGCATGGCTGTTCTCAGCTCCTAAGGATGCCCTGGCAGTTCACTTTCAATAGCTCAGAGGTGCCATATTACTATAATACAACCATTATATTGTATGACATATATGTGTAAACAAATCCATCAAAATCTATATCTTTCTAGGAAGGTGACAGATGGATCTAAAAAATCAGGCACCCAGCCCAGATTTCCTTTCTTTCATGGACAAAAGTTGTCTAGGATGAGCTGGAACTGAGATCAAGACAGATTTTTTTCAAAAAAGAATGCATAGGGGCAGCCAAGAGGCTCAGAGGAAAGATATCCTAGGCCTAGAGATGGGAGGGTTCAAATCCGATCTCAGATACTTCCTAGCTTTGTGACCCTGGGCAAGTCACTTAACCAAAATTGCCTAGTCCGCGCCACTCTTCTGCCTTGGAACCAATACTTAGTATTGATTTTAAGACAGAAGGTAAGGGATTAAATAAAATTGAAACATGAATAAAGGGACTCCTTTTTTAATTTTATGTACATGCCCTCTCTTAGACAAGGGCTGAGGGGAGTTAAGATTAAGGATGCATACTTTGATAGTTATAATTTTATTTATACTAAATACAACTTTATTAGAGTATAGAAAGTGGCAAAAGTGCTCTGCAATCCTCCCTTTATTAGTATAATAGCAATCAATCAATGAAGAAATATTTTTGTAATATAGTGAATAGTAACTATTCTTGCTACTACTGGAAAAATTTTAAAAATGTAGAAATATATAAGTTGAGGCATATCCATAAAGATCTTGTTTCTCCAATTTTGTGGAGAAGAAAAGATTAAGCCCCTGATGATAATTAGAAAATGATTAGTAAAGGGCAATCTGATAAAGGTGACACCAGACTAGGTAAAAGTCAGTATACCTTACTTTTATTCTTGGTTCTGCCCTAATTGAGTTATTTTGGTAATTTCTTAAAAATAAGTTAAACTCAACATTCGTGGAGATCTTATGTGATAAACACCAGGAATACAAAAACAAAAATGAAGCTACTGATATCAAAGACTATACATTCTTCTGGGGGAAGGACATAACATATATATGATACATTAGTATAAAGTAGTATACTTTGAGGGGGAGAGAGTACCAATAACTGGGAATCAAAAAAAGCCTCCTGTAGAACATCATACCTGAGCTATGAATTGAAGGAAGATATGTATTTTAAATGGCTGAGGTGAGGAAGGAGTGCATTTCAGAGGAGAGGAATTGCTTACAGAAATTCAGAGAGGTGAAAAAATAGAATGTCATGTTTGGGTCATGGCTAAAAGTCCATGAAAAATTTATAAAGGTCATATATCACTTTCTTTCTGTGGGCCTCCATTCACTTAGTGGTAATATGAAGGAATAATATGATTCTTTGAAAAAGTCCTTTCCAGTTCTAGTGATGTGGGCTAACGTAATCTGGGAAGGATTTGTACAGCAGGTGGAATTTGAAACTGAAGGAATAATGATAGAAACCCTAAAAGATCTGTTCCATTGCACTATTTATTTGTCTTCTTTCCATTTTTGTCTCTAACTGCTCTTGGGATGATATGGATTACTTGAATCTCACACTCAGGCTTCTTTTCTCCTACACTACTTTTCTCTATCTCATCAGACAATAGAATTTGTAATATATTCCCATATTCCATCATACTTTTCATGTGATTTATTATTTTCTACACTGATGTTGCTTTGGATATCCATTTCTGTTTGCATAGCAAAGAATGCAAGTGTTTTTGGCTGAGTACTTAATCTCATTGGGCCTCAGTTTTCCCATTTGTAAAATGAATGAGTCTAAGGTCACTTTCAAGATAAGAATTTTATGATTTTGTAATTTAACCAAATATTACCTGAATCTTTAAGAATTAATCTGGAAAACAATAACTATTGTTTAATTGTGGGATCTGCAAGCAAAGATTTTCTTGTCAATTAGGTAAAAAGTGAAAGGAGAAACCGAGATGTATGTACTATGTGAAATTTAAAGTGAGCTTTATTTTTAAAAATAAATTATAATTTTTCAATTGACAAGCATTTATTTTCTCTCCCCTTTTTTCCTTTTCCCTCCATTGGTGGTTGTGGGACCAAAACGCTTGTAACAAATGTGCATTATCATACAAAATAATTTTCCTTATTGGTTATGTTCAGAGATGTGTCTCACTCTGCATATTAAGTTAATGGGAATTTTGCTAAAGTAAGGAGGGGAGAGAGCAGGGAAGTTTTCATGGGGTTAGTTACAGATGAATTGAAGTAGAGTGGAGTGGTGGAAATTGTTTAGGGTCAGAAGAGGTGGGTCGAAATTTAGCTCTGCCACTTGCTTTGAGTAAATTCCTTAACTTCTCTGTGCCTCATTCTCTTCCTTTGAAAAATTAAGTAGTAAAACCAGATGGCTTCTAAGATCTCTTCCAGATATAAGCCTGTGATTCTATGATCTCATGAAATGGGTTTTAAAGCATGGAAAGGACTTCAATAGATAAGAATGGTGAGTAAGAAGTCATTCCAGGTTCAGAAACAGCCACAAGAAGGGCATAGCAAGGGTATATTTGGGGTAATATTAAAATATTAGGGTCAAAGAGATTAAATAAGGCAGAATACATAGGGTTTGTTTTGGATAATCTTCGTACAGTTTGACTGAAGCATAGATTGTGGAAAGGGGAATAATAAGTACTAAAACTGAAAAGATAGGGCAGAACCAGATTGAGTACCAGGCAAAACAGTTTGAACTTCACTTGGTAGGCTACTATGAGCCCCTGGAGAGCTGGCATATAACTTGAGCTATATTTAAAGAAAATTTGAGGGTGAGGCATGGAAAGATGGTTCATAGGGAAGATGAGTAGAGACAGGAAAATTGTTTTATTAAGAGACTACTGCAGTATTACTGGTCAGCAATAATGATAGCCTATATGAGGATGGATCCAGTGGGAAAAGTTAGGTAGTAGGACTATGAGAAGTGGTGGAATTAGCTACCATCTTGGGGAATAGTGGAAGGGAGGAGAGAATATAGATCACTAAATTTCAGAAAGTGATTATTAAAAATTGTATCAACATGTTAAAAAAAAGATGGTGGAGAGATGAAAACGATGAAGCTTATGAACTAGTTGGATGAGAGGTGAGGGATATGGAAGAGTTAAAGATATCTCTAACATTTCAAAAATAGATCCTGGATAGATGGTGTTATAGAGTGCAGTGAAAAGATGGAGCAGGCTGATGTAAAGAACATTAGATTTGAAGGCAGAAGACCTTAGTTTGAATTCCCAAGACTTGAATTCAAATTTTGACTCTACTTTTTACTTTGGGACAGTTGTAGGGACTATCCGGGCTTCAGTGTACTCATTTGTAATATGGAGGAAAGGTTGGATTAAGGCTACCTACAAGGACAGTGTTGTGGAATGGCCATGGAGCATGCATAAGCATTCTATAATTGGTTCTGCATGGTTAATCCCATGCTGATGAGAAGACTTTTTGATTAGCTCCTAAGGCCTAACAGCTTTACCTAACTTTTTTTTATCTCATTCTTTTTGGGCTTCATTCAGAGTTTTGGGTTGGGAGAATGAGCCATAGGGGTTCAGGTTATGTTTTCCTTCTGGTGAAGCACTGATGCTCAAAGTAGCAAGGAACACCGTTTGGCAATGACCTTCAAGACTCCTGCCCAGTGGGAGCTGAGATGGCAGTTGTGCTGGATCTGGACATGAACGTTGTGGGACTGATGCCATGGAGCAGTGGTTCCCAAACTTTTTTGGCCTACCACCCCCTTTCCAGAAAAAATATTACTTAGCCCCCTGGAAATTAATTTTTAAAAAAAATTAATAGCAATTAATAGGAAAGATAAATGCACCTGTGGCCATCACTGCTCCCTGGATCGCTGCAGCACCCACCAGGGGGCAGTAGCACCCACTTTGGGAATCACTGCCATGGAGGAAGTCAGCTAAGTTTCCAGCCTACTCCCCAGAGATGCTCTAGGGAGAGGGTGCCCTTTAAATGTTAGGAGGGGTGGTGTTTGTACCTTCTTATTATATCTTTGTAGTAGATATTCTTTTGTAAAAAATAATGGATATAAAGTGGTTAAAAGGAGGCAGAGCACTGACCACTAGCCCTATAACAATGGCAGGAGGGCTGTGGGTTAAAGCTGATAGGAACTCTAGTCACTGATAATAGAGGAAGAGAAACACCCATAAATTCTTCAGAGAATTCTGAAACCTGAGAGAGACAGAGGCTGCCCAGCTGTGGGAGAGAGAGCCAGAGCCCACTTGCAACATTATTATTAACTTAACAGTGATGAAGCCAAACAGAGTGGTATAAATTTATAGATCCGGTTAATTGAGAAGCTAAGGCTGGTTAATCATTTGAGTTCAGGAATTTTGAATTGCAAAGAGCTAAAAGTTATTTGGTATTTGCTGTAAATCTATAACTTTATAACCAATATGGTGAGCTCCTGGAAAGGAGAGCCCACCAGACTCCCCAAGGAGAGGTGAAATGATTCAGGTTGGAAATGGAGCATGCCAAAGCTTCCTTGACTATTAGCAGTGGGATTGACCCCTGCATTTCTAGACTGGGTAAGAGAAGAAGACTCGGATTAAAAAAAAAAACTCAAACAAAAAAATCATCCATAAAAGCAACCATTTCAGTATTCAATGAAGAATAACAAAAAATGACATCGTGTGTGAAACTGTGAATTTCTTTCTGGATAAAGGTTTTTAGAAATGGCTTTTTGTTTGCAAAACTAATTGTGGGAGCTGGGTAGCATGGTGGCAATGGTTTTACTAAACTATTCTTCCATGACATGAGTGGCTTTGTGGAAGCTTTTTGATCATAGTGAGCAAACTCTCAGAACATCTCTGCATGCAAATGCCTTGTACAGTAAATCCACCATAGGCTCCAGATTTATGGGCATCAGTACCTTGTTATATGGATAGTAGCTCCATTGAATTTAATAGGCAGAGATAGGGCCAACGGCTTATTTTAATCTAAGAAGGCTCAGGATTTACACAGGCATCAACATCACAGACCATATGCCCTTCTGTTGTTTCAAAAACCAAAGGTGCCTTTCTGATAAACAATTATCTCTTGTGGGGAATGGAAGGGAAACTGATTTGGAAGCTGTTACTACGCTTAGTTCATTGATTGAATGCTCAGCTGTGACAGTTAACCTGTTGTAAAACTATGGGGTAATTTGTGAGATGCTGGATCCATAGCAGATTTTTCTCTGATTGATTTTGTCAGATTGCACTAGTTGGGTACCTGGAGAATACCACCGATTCTCTCACCCATATGTTTCTTCTTACTCTGGAGGCACAAATGGTTGAAAGAATCTTCTCTTACTCTATGTTCTACATGCTAACATTGACAAATACCGATACCATGTGTAGGATAGGTATCCAAGACTCTATTTATTTTCCTAAGAATCTATTTATAGAGGCCTTTTTTATCCTCTCATAACTAACTTAGTTTTGAAACTCTAATCAGCAAAGAGGAGTAAATGAGTCCTGGGGGAAATAACTATTTAAGTCTGAGAGGGGTTAGGGTTGCACTGGCAACCTCGGAGGATTGTCCTGGGGATCAAATGAGATAATATTTGTAAAATGCTTAGAATAGTGCTTTAAATAGAGCAGGCACTTAATAAATATTTATTCCCTTTCTTCCACTTATATATTCAAGTAGCTAGGTGGTGCAATAAGACCTGGAATCAGAAAGAATTTAATTCAAATGTAACCTCATTACTAGCTTCATGACTTTGGGCAAGTCACTTTAAACTCTGACTCAGTTTCCTCATATGTAAATGGGGAAAATAGAAACTACCTTCCCATTATTAATGTTAATAATAATAACATTTATGTTATACTTTGAGATTCGAGATAATAAGATAATATTTGTAAAGGATTTTGTAAATCTCAAAGTGCAATATAAATATTATTATTATTTAAAAAATTAGTGAGTAAAAATATTTGAGATATTTTTCCAGACAAAGAAATCACATTTGCCCCTCTTCTCTGTATAGAGGTCACCCCCAACTTAAAGACATTTTAAAACTTCAATTATGTTCCAAAATTTTGTTTTTTGGGAACTCTGAGAAAGTTTTCTAATGATGTTCCTAAGCTATCCTTCTTCCCTTTCTTCCCCCTTCCACTGAAATGTAAATATAATAGAAACACTGTATATGTACAAAACATAATAGCATATAAAACAATGCTGTTGTGACAGCAGTAATGAATATAATACAGAAAAAAAGAAAACTTAGTTTAGGTATTTATAACTGAGTCCAAAGATTTTGCTTTATGAAGCTACATGTGAATGGTCAGGAATACAGTTAGGCTAATTGAAGAGAGTATGACTTTTCCAATTTGGGTTTTTCTTTGTCCCTGTGCCTCCCATTCTGCTTCCACTTATCTACTAGGAAAAACAGAACAGATTTGGACCTGAAAAAATGAGGAACCCAGAAACCCAAAACTATTTGGTAGCTACTGGACGGATAGTTCTTAAGTGGATCCTAATCATGGCAATTATTGTAAATAAATGGACATTTTTGGAATTTTGGAAATTAAAATCACAAGATATGAGGAATGTTTACCATAAACTAGGCTGAATTCTCTGAAGGAGAGATCCAGCCTTAGAAACAAAGAAAAGGAAGATTTGAACTGAGAGCACACAGCTGGAGTATCTCTATTCTCTATTTTAAGCAGTTTGGAACCTGGTCCCTAGAATCCCTTGGTGGTAGCGAGAGGCCTCATAGTTCCGATCTTGAAGGAAGTCACTCATTAAAGCTGGGAAGATTTCTCCCCTCCCCTTCCCTTCCACAGTATTATGCATCATCCATGGTTGATTGGCTGCTTTTCTAAAAGAGTTAAAACAGCCTCTAGCTTTGCAAATATGGCAGAGATTTTTTAGCTAAAGCTTTTAGCTAAAGACCAGTAATATTCAGAAACTGGAAAAAGGAAAACTCCACACCTGTGAACCCAGAGGGTCCATGCAAAAATTCTGGTAGTCATTGGGAATTACGTCTGGCAAAGCAGTGTCAGTGAAATAATGTCCAGCAAAGACTACATGACTGACCCTCGTTAGCATCTCTCAGAACAGCACCTATTGGAGGCTACTACTTGTCCAGGTATGACCCCTGGGGAGGAGGTCTGGCAGGAATAGTAAGATGACAATACTTAAAATCATTAATGGCTCTGAAGTGTTAGAATCGTTACTTGTCTCTTCATATTTATGTCTGTTCAAACACCTTCTGACATATAGCTTGACTGTACACGTCCCCATTTTGGGTGCTTCTCTATCTTTTATTCACAAGGTATGTCCACTCATAGTTTATTAGGAAAGGATATGCCCAAGTTTATGGGAGAAATATTTTATTACTATGGAAGGGAGAGTGTTCCATGACCTTATATCCAATTAATATAATTTCACAGGGTCTAGATGTCTCCGTTAAATCAGTCAAGAGTATAAACAAGGTTTAAACAAATCCTGGACATTTCTATTGTGTCATTCAATTAGAAGTATGACCTAGGTATGTACAAATCCTTAATCAGTTTAGGAGGAGTGAAGTGCTTTGGAGGAAATGAAATGGATGAACTGGCTGAGTTTGATACAATACCAAATATGATCAATAGAACTTTCTAGCAACAGGGCAGTCTACTGTTAGTGGAGGGAATGTCCCTTTGGAATAGGATTAAGCTCTTCCTCCATATACCCTCCTCACCCTCCATTGACCAGAGATGACTTTGAAAACTTAAAAAAATATTCATATATGTGAATTTCCCAGAATATCAGTGGCTCACAGCAATTTCATCATAAAGAGCAAAAAGATCTATCAGGGACAGATTATACATTAAGAAAAGGCTTGAGGACTCTAAAAGCCCACCAATCCTCACAGCCCAGTAGAAACTTAAATAGAGGCTTGAGCGGAGACTTAAATAGAATTTCATGAGGATACCATGTACAGAGAGAATTTATACTAATAACCTGGAACTACAAGTTACTCCTTTGCCAAATGTACTCTCTAGGCTTGAGCCCTCTCTATGGGCAAAATATGTGTATATGTGTGCATGTATGTATGTATGTGTATATGTGTGTGCAGGAGTCCATGTCAGTAACTTTGAGGGGGGGAAGTTCTTTGTACCAACCATTGTTATTATACCATTACATGTTTCCTTCCTTCCTTCCTTCCTTCCTTTTTTCCTCCCTTCCTCCCTCCCTCCCTTCCTCCCTCCCTCCCTTCCTCCCTCCCTCCCTTCCTCCCT
>NC_058131.1:510647231-510718308 GCF_016433145.1 Gracilinanus agilis
TCTCTCTCTCTCTCTCTCTCTCTCTCTCTCTCTCTCTCTCTCTCATTTTCCTTACTTTCACTCTTTCTATTTGTAAATAAACTACCATAAAAGTCATTCTGACTTGAGTCATTCATTTGGAATTAAGTAATTAAATTTCTGGTGACCATACTCTTAAATATTCAGTCCAACCATAATTTTACCCATTACAGCTGACAATTAGTGTATCTTTCATCCACAATCCTTCCAACACTGACTCTTTCCATTTTTGGGGTCATTTTTGACAATTTGTAGAGCATGAAGTGAAATCTTAGGATTATTATGATTTTCATTCCTCTAGTGATGTTGTGCGTTTTGCAAATTGTGAACAATTTGCAGTTATTTTCAGAACTGCTTATATCTTTTGATGATTTATCTATTGAGGAATGGCTATTAGTAATATATACATATATATATATATATATATATATATAGTCATCAATTGTTTATCTTTTATACCAAAGTTTTATCAGAAAAATTTGATACAAAGATTTCTTTTCCCATTCAACCACTTCCCTTCTTATTTTAGATACATTAATGTCTCTGCAGAAGCTTTTCTTCAAGTAATCAAAGTTATCCCTTTTGTATTTTGCAATTGCTTTATCTCTTGTTTGGTTAAAGATACCTATCCTATCCACAACTATGGAAGGTACATAGTTTATTTCTGTTTTAAAATTTTTATAGTGTGATTTTTAATTTTAAGTTCATATGTAAATTTAGATTGCACTATTGTGGAATATGGTGTAAGGTGATGGTCTAAGTAATATCTGCTAGACTACTTTACAGTTTTCCCAGTGATTATTTTTTTTTTATCAAATAGGGAACTTTTTCTTAGAAAATTTGTTTTCCACTTTACCAAATACTGCATTATTGAGTTCTCTTCTATTTGATTCTCCCTTGCTTTGATCTAGTTTCTTTAATAAATACTTCATGGTTTTGATGGTATCTGGAAGTGATATTCTACTTATCTCTCTACTTCCTTTGATCTTTTCCCTTAACTTGAGATCTTTTGTTTTTCCAAATGAATTTTATTATTATTATTATTATTTTTTATCAAATTCTGTAAAGTATCTCCTTAGTAATTTAAAAATAGGAAGATTTGAAATTGGTTGAAGAACTATATCCAAGAATGCAGATAAATGAATAAATATCAACCTGGAGAGAACTTCTTGTGTTAAGCTAGATTTTTTTCTGGTCCTTTACTTTTCAATATTTTTTATCACTGTTGTAAGAGTTTAAATTTAGCTTTTATGCTAAATGAAAGTTATAAAGTAATATTGTGGTCACTGATTTAAAAATATATCTTAAGTCAAAATGACTTTTAGCAGCTTTATTTACAAAGAGGTGGAAAGAGTGAAAGTGGAAAAATGTAAGAAGGTAGAGAATTATCTAGCCTACTACTCGGCTCAACCCCAGCAGGGTTCACTAATTATTAGCCAGAGGTCCTGGTGGTGTCTTCAGCCAGAGTTCCACCAACTCAGCCTCCTCCAAAATCAAGGCAGGAATCTCAGTCACTCACCCAGCAAGCCAATGCAGGATCCAGGGAAAGAGTCTCCTCCCCCAGTCCAGCTCACCTATGTAGTATGAATGACTTGAATCCTCAAGTTGGCCTTTTTAAAGCCATTTCCTTGACATCACTTTCTGTTGCTCCCCCACTCTAAGGGAACCAATTGCAGTCTTTCAACTTGCCTAGCACTGCTGAAGGTGGTGGGCTGTGACCTTTGGAGGTGTGAGATTACTCTAGTAAGTGACTCCAGAACTCTCTTACTTAGTGTTAAGTAGGGGTACTTTAAGGTCTTGATTTGATTAGCTAAAAATAGGCAAGTGGAGAGTGAATCCTATCTTCACACTGCCCTGCATGAAGAAATAGAAGCATTTTTATTTAATTTGCACAGAACATAGACTATGCACAGATTACTAGAGAAAGTACCTTAGATGTCATCTAGTCCAATCCCTTCATTTTTGCAGTTGAAGAAATTGAGGCCCAGAGAGTTGAAATGACTTTCCCAATGGAGGTTTTTTAAAAAAATCTTCTTATACTAAGCAGCAAAATATCAAGTCTTTAGGCTATTATTATAGTTGACTGTCCTTTACATAGGACTCTCTTCTAATATAAAGAATGTGTTACACAGTAAAGAACCTTGGATTTAGTCCCTTTTGTCCATTGTTCTTTTGGATGTGCTCTGATGGCTTGATTTTTTTGCTCATGTTGTGTGATGAGAGATAATCTTGTCTCTGAGGCCTTGTGGCTCTATGAAATGGGTCTTAGTTCTTGTCTCTTCACTTATTCTTTTCTAAATTAAGTAATTAGATCCCCAGATCTTGTGAGTTCTGAAAGGTTAGGAGAGCCTCCTGGCATCTTGGTATTCCAAAGTACAGTTTTTGTAGTCTGTAACATTGGTGCCTAGAGAGGCAGAGACTGACTTTTAAGAGTAGCCTTTAGTACTTAGTCCAGGATAACCAAGACTAGGATTCATCTGGCAGTTATGAACTCAGTGGGATTAATTTAAAAATGAGTAGGAGTGTTCCCCCTCCCAGATGTGATAGGGGGAAATTTTTGTACTTTTGTTACTGCTAGATTTTTGAAGTAAAAGTTAAAAAAATTCTAGCCCTACTATTTACTTCTTATGTGACCTTGGAAAAAACAATTCAATCTCTCTGGGCCTCAGTTTCTCATCTGTAAAATCTCTTATAGTTCTAAATGTATGATGCTATGATGATACTGATTCCTGTATGCAAAGCTAGAAGGAATACTTTGGCTAAATATGAGGATTCAGAATGATTTTGGTAGTCTAGGCCAATAGGAAATAAGCAAAAAAATGACATTCACAGAAGTAAATGTAATATCCTTCATTATTTTGAAAAAAAAATCAATTACATAAATGTAGGAAAGGATGAAAATGCTCTGTGTGGAATGTTATTTAGGTGATTCCTGCATTAGGAATGAGTTAGAATTCGATAAGCTAGGTTGCCCAGTGGATAGAGCCTAGAAGTTATGAAGGCTTGTCTTCCTGAATTCAAATACCACTTCAGACATTAACTAGTTGTGTGATCCTGAGCAAAGCACTTAACCCCATTTGGCTTAGTTATCTCATCTATAAAATGAGCTAGAGAAGGAAATGGCATACCACTCCAGTGTCTTTGCCAAGAATATGGGGTCATGAAGAACTGCACAATATTGAAATGACTAAACAACAACTAAGGATTAAATGATTGCTGAAGTACCTTCCTACTCTTAATTTGGTTTCTATGATTCTGTTGTCTGAGTAAGATGATAGGCTGTAAACTCAGAAGCTTAATATGCTGTCGTTTTCTTTCTTTTTTTTTTTTTTACAGATTTAGAGAACAAACTATTTAAGAAATTACTCATAAAACACCCTTCAGAAAAACACCTCTCTAGTGGAAATTTCATAGGCTCTGTTTTCAAATTCACACCTAGCAGATTGGCTAAGATGACAATATGGGAGAGTAATGGATATTGGAGGGTATGTGGCAAAATTGGGACATTAATGCATTTCTGGTGGAATTGTGAACTGATCCAACCATTCTGGATGGCAATTTGGAATTATACCCAAAGAGTGATAAAAGAATGCCTGCCCTATGATCCAGCCATACCATTTCTGGGTTTGTACCTCAAAGAGATCATAGATAAAAATACTTGTACAAAAATATTTATAGCCACACTTTTTGTGGTAGCAAAAAACTGGAAAATCAGGGTATACCCTTCAATTGGGGAATGGCTGAAAAAATTGTGGTATATGCTGGTGATGGAATACTATTGTGCTCAAAGGAATAATAAACTGGAGGAATTCCATGTGAACTGGAAAGACCTCCAGGAATTGATGCAGAGTGAAAGGAGCAGATCCAGAAGAACATTGTACACAGAGACTGATACACTGTGGTAAAATCGAATGTAATGGACTTCTGTACTAGCAGCAATGCAATGATCCAAGACAATTCTGAGGGATTTATGGAAAAGAACGCTACCCACATTCAGAGGAAGAACTACAGGAGAGGAAACACAGAAGAAAAACAATTACTTGAACACATGGGTTGATGCAGACATGATTGGGGATGTAGATCCAAAACGACCACACCAATGCCACTATCAAAAATATGGAAATAGGTCTTGATAGATGACACATGTTAAAATCAGTGGAAATGTGTGTTGGCCAATGGTGGGGGGGGGACTTGTAAGGGTGAAGGGGAAAGTAAGAACATGAATCATGTAACCATAGTAAATTTTTCTAAAAAATAAAAAAATTTAAAGTAAAAAAATAAAAAAATTCATGATACAATGTTTTTCCTATTATTTTCCACCAACTCCTTTTTGTGGTTATCTTAGGGTAAATGATTCAATGACAATAAGAATTATAGATGTCCTTCATAGTTTTTTCCCAAGAAGCAATTAATGAAACTATACATTTTATACTTCATCCTGTCCATCAATTGATTTCAATATCTATCATCTTTTCCTTGGGTGATCCTCCATTTATGATTTTATTGGGACAGAGAGCTCTCAGTGAGGAAACTTCTATCAAATCATGTCAGAAACAATTCAATGACTAATGGCTTCCAGAGTTATCTTGGAGGCACCGAAAGTCACATTGCCTGTGACTTGAGACAGGACTGGATCCTAAATTGTCCTAATTCTGAGTCTGGACTTCTATCATTTACACTGTACTGCCTCTGATCTTATCTAACCTATCATATTGAAAACCATTATAATAACGCTGAAATTCCTAAATATTCTACTTACACTATCCATAGAATAAATGGATGTGGGTACAAGAATGGTAGTAAAAGCAATTCAAATAATATAAAGAAAACATGGTCCCAGAATTAGGGTGAAATACAAAGAGGAAATGATTTAGAGTCCAATCTCTGGCATCACCTTTTATATGTCAAATTGGTCATGCAGAATCAGAAATGTTAGAGCTAGAGCACAGAGATCATCTAGATAAATTCTGAGTTTACAGATGAAAAAACTTGGTTTCAATAAGGTGAAGTGGTTTGCCTCAGGTGAGAATATCTCCTCTTCCTGGCACAGATAAGGTATGAAAACAAATAAAATCACAACTCTTGTACTCCACAGAGCTAATATTAAAGGGATTTTTATAAAGGACTTTGAAATTTTCCACTTATAAATGAAAAGTGGCATTATAGATTTATATTTAATGGAAGCCAACCCAACCATACAAAGTTCAATTCTAAATCACACAGGAAAGAGGTAATTTATGTGAGGACAAGAAGTAACTATAAATTTAATTTAATTGAGCTGCAATGATTTAGAGGGTTATGGCTATATTTTGAAGTTCTCAGTTGACCACAATTGTCTGAATTCCATACATAAACTAAAATTTTACTTGACTAATAAAAATATAAAAGAAAAAAAGTGATGTGGTTCCAGGAAGTCAATCATTTTAGTATGTTCGAACACAGAATTGCTGGTCAAATTAAACAACTGCGATTGAAATATGTGACCATTACCAGGAGGCAATGTAACTATCAGCTAAACTGCAGTTCTACTCACTGGGTCAGCCCTCTGGATTTTGATATGTCTAGACATATTTGAGGGTCTAATAATAAAAAATATTTTAGTTCTGTCCTCAGTAATTTTGCCTTTGCCTTTTTCTCTTTAGAGCTTTCAATCATGGATTAAACTAAAAGGGTTGATTATAAAATGTAAATAAAATTAAAATATTTTAGAATCAACAACTAAGTTTTTCCCACTTCCACCATGGCAGAGCTTCCTTCTAACTGTCAGGCTCTTTTCCAGAATGAAAGAAATAGGAAATTAAGATTCTTGTACATCTCCCAATTCCTATGGAAGGAGTAAAGAAATGGATAAGGATTTAAATTACTAACACAATGAATACCCTAGATCAGTGGTTCCCAAACTTTTTTGGCCTACCGCCCCCTTTCCAGAAAAAATATTACTTAGGGCCCCCTGTCACATACTATCACCACCCCCTTACAGTTATTCCCTGCCCCCCTGCCAGGAGGGAGGCCATCACCTCCCTCCTGGATCACTGCAGCACCCACCAGGGGGCAGTGGCACCCACTTTGGGAATCACTGCCCTAGATCATTGACATTCTGGTTCCTTGTTAGATGACATTTCTCTCATTGGCTGTTGGCACTGGCTGTGTCACTTGTAGTGACCAACTCTGTTCATGCCAATTGACTTCTGCATTGAGGAGAGTGGACATTATTTATGTCTAGGATTTTAGATCTGTGTTTACCTCCATCTCCCCTCTGCTTTTCTTTCTTTTTTATTTACTTTAATCAATGACCATTTATAGTCTCTCTCTCTAATTGCCCACCATTAAAAAATAAATAAAATCTTGTGCAAATATGTTGTCAAGCAAAACAAATTCCCATTTTGTTCATGTCCAAAGTATATGTCTTTAATCTAACTTAAAGTTTTTTTATCTTTATTTTATTCCAATAACAAATATACATCCATGTTTTCCAAAGTTACATGATTCATGTTGTCTCCCTCCCCTCTTCCCTCTGTACTTCTTTAGTTAACAAGCAATTACACTGGATTATACATGTATTATCATTCAGAACATATTTACATATTCATTTTTGCAAAAGAATAATCTTAGAAAACCAAACCCCAAATTATAGACCCAAATAAACAGGTGATTAAATATATGTTTTCATCTGCATTTATACTCCAACAGTTCTTTCTCTAGAGGTGGATTGTATTCTTTTTTTCATAAGTCCCTAAGAATTACCCTGGATCATTGTATTGCTGATAGTAGCAAAGTCTATCACATTTATTCATCCCACAATATTTCAGGTACTGTGTATAAGGTCCTCTTGGTTCTACTTATTTCACTCTGCATCAGCTCATGTAGGTGCTTTCTGAAATTATCCTGTTCATCATTCCGTATAGCACAATAGTATGCCATCACTATCATATACCATAATTTGTTCAGCCTTTCCTTAATTGAGGGACATCCCTTTAGTTTCCAATTCTTTGCCACCACAAAAAGAGTAGCTATAAAAATTGTTGTAAAAGCAGTTTCTCCCCCCTCCTCCCCCTTTTTTATCTCTTTGGGATACAGACCTAGTAGTATTATTACTGGATCAAAGAGTATACATTGTTTTATAGCCCTTTAGGCATAATTCCAAATTGTCCTCTGGAATAATTGGATCAGTTCAAAGCTCCACCAGCAATGCATTACTGTCCCAATTTTGCCACATTGCCTCTATTATTTATCATTTTCCTTTACTGTCATATTGGCCTATCTTATATGTGGTACATTAAAATTATTTTCATGTGCATTTTTCTAATCAGGAGTGATTTAGAACATTTTTTCATATGATTATTAATAGCTTTGATTTCTTCATCTGAAAACTGCCTATTCATATCCTTTGACCATTTGTTAGTTGGAGAATTACTTGTAAATCTGACTTAGTTCTTTATAACTTGAGAAATGAGACCTTTATCAGAGAAATTTGTTATAAAATTTTTCTGTTTGTTGTTTCCCTTCTAAACTTGGTTGCATTATTTTGTTTGTACAAAACCTTTTTAACTTAATATAATAAAAATAATCATTTTACATCTTATAATTTTCTCTGTCTCTTGTTATATTATAAATTCTCCCCTTCTCCATAGATCTGACAGGTAAACTATTGTATGTTCCCCTAATTTACTTATAATGTCACTCTTTACGTTTAAATCATATATCCATTTTGACCTTATCTTAGAATAGGGTGTGAGATATTGATCTAAAACTAATTTTTGCCATACTGTTTTCCAATTTTCCAGGCAGATTTTTGTCAAATAATGAGTTCTTAACCCCAAAGCTGGGACCTTTGGGTTTGTCAAACACTAGATTGCTGAAGTCATTTACTCCTAGTCTATTCCATTGATCCACTCTTCTATTCCTTAGGCAGTAGCAGATTGCAGTTGTTGTTGTTGTTTTTTTAAATCCTTACCTTCCATCTTAGAGTCAATACTGTGTATTGTCTCCAAGGCAGATGAGTGATAAGGGGTAGGCAATGGGGGTCAAGTGACTTACCCAGGGTCACACAGCTGGGAAGTGTCTGAGGCCAGATTTGAACCTAGGAGCCTCCTGTCTCTAGGCCTGGCTCTCAATCCACTGAGCCACCCAGCTGCCCCTGCCAGATTGTTTTGATGACCAGTGCTTAATAGTACAGTTTATTATCTGTTACCTCTAGACTACCATCCTTCACATTTTTTTTTATTAATTCCCTTGACATTCTTGTTCTTTTGTTCTTCAGATTAATTTTATTATATTTTCTAGTTCAAAAATGGTTTTTTGTAGTTTGGTAAGGTACTGAATAAGAAAATTAATTTAGGTAGGATTCTCATTTTATTATATTAGCTTGGCCTACCCACAAGCAACTAATATTTTTCCAGTGGTTTAGATCTAACTTTATTTGTGTGAAAAGTTTTTCATAATTGTGTTCATATAATTCCTGTTTTCATTGGCAGGTAAATTCCCAAGTATTTTATATTGTCTAGAGTGATTTTAAATGGAGTTTCTTTCTAACCATTGCTGCTGGGTTTTGTTGGAAATACATGGAAATGTTAATGATTTATGTGAGTTTATTTTGTATCCTGCAACTTTCAATGAGTTTTTCAGTTGATTTTCTAGGATTCTTTAAGTATAGCATTATATCATCCACAAAGAATAATAGTTAAGTTTCTTCATTGCCTACTTTAATTTCTTCAATTTCTTTTTTCTTCTCTTACTACTAAAGCTAACATTTCTAGTACAATATTAAATAAAGGTGATAATGAGCATCCTTGCTTCACTTCTGATCTTATTGGGAAGGCTTCTAACATCTCCATTGCAGATGATACTAGCTGATGGTTTTAAATAATACTACTTATTATTTTAAAGAAAGGTCCTTTTATTCCTATGCTTTCTAGTGTTTTTTAATAGGAATGGATGTTATATTTTGTCACAGGGGTTTTCTGCATCTATTGAGATAATGATGTGATTTCTGAGCTCTTCCAAGTGTTCATTTGGGGATTGACATCCTTTCACTCTTTCCTTTGAGAATTCATATTCTTTTGTTCAACTCCCTCGTGGAGAAAATTTTATAGTATCAAGCCTTTTTTTAAATTTTATTATTCTTTTGCTTATTTTGGAGTTATTTCCCCCCTTGATTTTATCTCTATGCTGAAGCTTAGCTCCATTCATTGAGTGGAAGGAGTGCTGTCCTGTGCTCTTACTATAGCTGGGATCAATTCATTTGTCAGTCTCAAATTGAGCATTCTGCAGAACAGCTTATTTGGTCTGCTATGTGAAGATTTGCAAATGTTCAGTTCATCTGGTTTGAATTGGGTTTTACACAATCCCACCATGGCTAGACCTTGTTGGACTGAATTCTTTCCACTGATGCTTGTGCTATGTTATATCCAGCCTCTTTTCCTACTAAAAACTATACAGGGATACAGGGATGCTTGTTCTGTGTTCTACTGGTTTCCACTTTTACCCTGCTGAGGCCAGATGGGGTCAGCTATGCTTGTCCTATATCGTGTCTGCGTTCCACTGAAGTTTATTCAGTGTTCTCTCCTCATACCCCAGTAAGATAAGTCCTTCTTGCCATCTGTCCATGTTGTTTTTGACCAGAGCACTGCTTTACCCCTTATTCTGTTGATTCAACCATTCCATTATTTGTTTTGAGGCATTTTTTGTCCTTTTATGGTCATTTTGAGGGTTGTGGGTGTTTTTTACCTCTTTCTTGACCTGATTGCTTCAATGTTCCCCAACTGAGTCACTGGGGTAGGTGGGCTCTGCAGCTGCTGCCGTCACTACCATTTCCATGAAATATTTCTTAAAACTCTGGTTTCTTTTGAGGTTTCCTTGTAGAGAGAATTGCTAAGGTTTCATGAAGACCTACAGTAAAATTGAGAACTTGACTTGGGAGCTCTATGAGTCAGAGCTTCTGTTTGGGGCTTTGGAAGATGCAAGTAGGACAAGAATATTCAACAGAAAAAAAAGAAATCACTATTAAAACTGACAATTTTTTGCCTTAAAAAGCTCCCAAATGGATATAGTGGTGTGAGAGTCAGAGCAAACAATCATAAACTCTACTCTTTCATATCATAAGTTAGTTGAAAAGTAGCGTGGGGGAATAGTTACACTTGACATTGGTTTTTTTTCTCTCCCATTGTGCCAAGGCCTTACCAAGAAAGACCTAGCTAGGCCTATTGTGGAAAGACTAAAAGAAAAATGTAGACTTATCCAGGAGTAGAAGAGGTGAGGGACATTTAATTGCAATCTTTAAGTACAGGATATTCTCTCAAATCTATAGGAAGGAGAAAAAAAATACTAATTCTACACAGGTATTCCCAAATTGCTCACCCGACTTTTGTAGGCAAATCTGCTACCCAGAGGCTTCTGTCTCATACTTACATGTTCACATAGGCAACTTTTATATAAAATCCATCTTCTTTCCCTCCTACTTTCACTCTTGGTTTCATTAAGAAAGAAAAATAAAATCCCAAGCATACTTCATTCATTGTCAGGCAAAACAAAAACAAATTATTGTATGGGTCACATTAAGAAATATTGTCCCAAGGTGCACTCTGAATCCATTACTACTAATTCAAAGGTAGATAGCCTACTTGATCATGAATCCTCTGAGATCATGGTTAGTCATTGCATTGATCAGAGATCCTAAATCTTTCAAAGCTTTTGTCATCGTAATAATAGGGACCGTTATTCTCTTGGTTCTGCTTACCTCACACTATCAGTTTGAATGAATCTTCTGAGGTTTCTCTGATACTATCCCCTTCATCATTTCTTACAGCAGACTAAAATTCCATCACATTCATATACCATAACTTATTTATCCATTCCCAAGATCCCCCTCAGTTTCCAATTCTTTGCCAGAACAAAAAGAGGGACTATAAATATTTCTGAACATGCATAAATTTTGTTTCATGTAGAAACAATCCCTCTACTAATTTACTTTACTCTCCCTCTTGTTTTGTCTTCTTACTGTCTTTCCTTCTCATTTTCCTGTTGTGTTAAATGGCTTGCAGTACCCAAGTCTTGGTGTTTATGTGTGAAAACATATATATGTATATTTTTCCCCCTATTTTGTGTTGTTCAGATGAGAGTGAAGTTTAAGCATCATTGGATAATCCTACTATTATGGATTTCTCTTAACCTTATCTGATTATGAGATAATTTTCCTCATTCCATCTCTTTTCTTCCCCTCAAATCCTTTGCCCTACCCTTTCCTCTCTTTTTCTATTCTCTTTTTAAGATTATCCAAAGATAATAGATCTAAGTGATATGAAGTGAAGTGAGCAGAACCAGGAGAATATTGTACAAAGTAATAGAAATAATGTATGATGGTCAATTGTGAGTTTACAGAAGGGAAATATATATTATCTCCCCATATTAATAGGCAAATACTTTATCCTTATTTAGTCCTTTATGATTGTTCATTCATATTTGCCTTTTTATGCTTTTCTTGACTGGTATATACTCCAAAGTTTCTATGCAATTGCTTTTTAAATCAGGAATGCTTAGATTCCTGTTCTTTTTCATTAAAAATTCATTCTTTCCTTCTTCCTATATGTTATACTCAGCATTCCTGAGAAAATTGTTTTTGAACATATTCTTTGCCTTCTGTAATGTCACATTCCAAACTTCTATTCTGGAGTGGATTAGTAAATGTTAATGACTGGATCTGAAAAAAATATATGCATGGTATACTTTTAAGTTTATTCTGCATTATTACTATTTATCTGTTTCTTAAGTGTAGATATTCTACAAAAGAATACATCAAGCTAGGTTTATAACATTTGCTGATTTCTGAGATATAAATGCTCACAATGAAAATTTAATGATCAGTCATTATGAAAGTCAGCATGAGCTTGTTCTACCATGCCCTAGACTTTTCCTGTGTGATAGCTGCAGAATAATGTGTGATCTTGACCATGGTTCCTTGGTTCTTGAATTCTTTTTTTGTGGATTTTTGTAGTATTTTTCTTTGACCTATGCTAGAAGTTCTGAATTTTGACTATAAGGCTTCTGAGAGTTTTGATTTTGGAGTGTCTTTCAAGAAGTGCCAGATAGATTCTATTTCACCTTTTGCTCCTATGGGATATGGAAATTTTCTTTTATGATTTCTTGAAATATGGTATCTAAGATTTTTTTGGTTGTTATGAAATACCTTACATTCCCTTTAAATTTTTTTTGGGCTTGGTTTTTAGTATTTCTTATTTTCTTAAAGAGTTATTGGCTTCTAATTTTCTAGGAGTTTGTGGTTTACTCTCATGCCAACCTATTAATTTTCTTTCTAATTTTTTAATTAATAGCTAACATTTCTTTTCCTATTTTTTCCTCTGCTGCTTTCTGTTTGATGAAATGCATTTTAAACTAAACCCCTCCCCCCCAAACTTTTATTTCTTATCTTTCAAGAATCCTAACCAAAATTTTGCCCAACCTGTGTTTTCCTTTGAGATTTTGCTTGTTAAAGTTTTGGAGTCATTCTCTTCTGGGTTTGTATCTTGACCATCTCTATTATCCAAGTAGTTTTTTATAGTAGAATTTTTTTTTGTCTACTCAGTTTTTTGGCTTATTTCTTGACTTCATATTTGATGTTAGGGCAGGGTTCTGTGCAGTTCTAGAAAGAAAGTTTGTGGTAATTCTGTTTGTGCTTTCGTGGGAGTATTGAATGTTGTATTGTTCTAGATTCTCAGATCCAGGTGTGGTTATTTGGTAAAGATGAGGCATTACCTGAATAATTTATATTTAACCTTAGTAGCTCATGTGATGTAATATATTATTCCTCCTCAAATTAGAGCAGTACCATGAAGAAATGGTCCAAGGACAGATATAATTTGATGAGGGAGAAGTTAGTAGCTGTCTTTGGCTACTAGAATATAGACATAAGAAACTTTGATGATCTAAATGTCAGCATGAAGGCACAAAATGTTTGGAGGAGATTGGGAAGATAAAAGACAAATAGGGGAAATGGAACGTTAGAAGGAGTGAGGGAATAGATGACAAAGAAAATGTTACATTTCATGGAGCTAGAAAAAAAATTAAATTCTTATGAAAGAACAGAAGGTCAAGAATATAAATGGAATTAATGAAAAAAAATGAAGGAATGTAGCCTGACTATACTGGCTCTCAAACTGTATTATAAAGTGGCAATCATCAAAATAATCTAGTACTGGCTATGAAATAGAGAAGTAGATCAATGGAATAGATTAGGCACTTAGCATGAAATACTAAGTGACCACAGTAGTCTAGTGTTTCATAAACCAAAAATATGACCTTTTGGAAGAAGAACTCACTATTTAACAAAAACTACTGAGAAAATTGGAAAACAATATAGCAAAACTAGACATAGACCAACACCTTATTCTATGTACAAAAATGAATTCAACATGGATACATGATTTAGAAAAACAAGGGAGTTATCATAAACAAATTATAGGAGTACAAAATGGTGTGCCTATCTGCCCTATGGATAAGGGAAGAATTTATCACTAAAGACAAAAAATATCATGAGACATAACAGATAACTATGACTACATTAAATTAAAATTACTTTGCACAAAAGCCACAATGGAATCAAGATCCAAAGGGAAAAAACAAATTAAGTAAAACATTTTTATGTCAAGTGTTTCTGACAAAAGTCTCATTTCTCAAATATATGGAGAATGGAGCCAATTTTATAAGACTATAAGCCACACTCACCAATTGATAAATGGTCAAGGGATATGAATAGGCAGTTCTCAGAGAAATTAAAACTTCCAGATCTTTATTGATTAGAGAAATGCAAATTAAAACAACTCTGAGGTACCACCTCATACCTACCAGAGTAGCTACTATGGCAAAAAACACAAGACAACAAAATTATAAATATTGGAGGGGAAGCAAGAAAACTGAGACACATAAACTGTTATTGGATCTGGAAACTGATCCAATCATCCTACAGAGCAATTGGGAATCATGCCCATAGGGTCATAAAACTGCATATCCTTTGATTCTATAATACTACTACTAGGTCTGTATCCCAAAGAGATCAAATATAGGGGGAAAGGACCTAATTATACAAAAATATTCATAGCAACTTTTTGTTGTGGCAAAGAATTGGAAATTAAAGAGATGTTTGTCAACTGGAGAATGGCTGTACAAGTTATAATTGTTTTTTTTATTTTTTATTTTTATACATTTATTAATATTCATTTTTAACCTGATTACATGCTTCATACCCCTACTTTCCCCTTCACCCCCCCCCCCCCCCCCCGCTCTCCCCTCACCTATGGCTGACGCACATTTCCACTGGTTGTAACGTGTGTCCTTGTTCAGGGCCCATTTCCATATTGTTGTTAGTTGCATTGGTGTGGTTGTTTCTAGTCCACATCCCCAATCATGTCCACCCCAACCCATGCGTTCAAGCAGTTGTTTTTCTTATATTTTTCCTCTCCTGCAGTCCTTCCTCTGAATGTAGGTAGCATCTTTACCATAAATCCCTCAGAGCTGTCTTGTGTCATTGCATTGCTGCTAGTACAGAAGTCCATTGCATTCGATTTTACCACAGTATATCAGTCTTTGTGTACAATGTTCTCCTGGATCTGCTCCTTTCACTCTGCATCAGTTCCTGGAGGTCTTTCCAGTTCACATGGAATTCCTCCAGTTTATTATTCCTTTGAGCACAATAGTATTCCATCACCAGCATATACCACATTTTTTTTAGCCATTCCCTAATTGAAGGGTATACCCTGATTTTCCAGTTTTTTGCTAGCACAAAAAGTGTGGCTATAAATATTTTTGTACAAGTCTGTTTATCTATGATCTCTTTGGGGTACAAACCCAACAATGGTATGGCTGGATCAAAGGGCAGGCATTCTTTTATAGCCCTTTGAGCATAGTTCCAAATTGCCAGCCAGAATGGTTGGATCAGTTCACAGCTCCACCAGCAATGCATTAATGTCCCAATTTTGCCACACCCCCTCCAGCATTCATTACTCTCCCCTTCTTTCATTTTAGCCAATCTGCTAGGTGTGAGGTGGTACCTCAGAGTTGTTTTGATTTGCATTTCTCTAATTATTAGAGATTTAGAACACTTTCTCATGTGCTTATTGATACTTTTGATTTCTTTACCTGAGAATTTCCTATTCATGTCTCTTGCCCATTTTTCAATTGGGGAATGGCTTGATTTTTTATACAATTGATTTAACTCCTTGTATATTTGAGTAATTAGACCCCTGTCAGAGTTTTTTGTTATAAAGATTTTTTCCCAATTTGTTGTTTCCCTTCTGATTTTGACTACATTGTTTTTATTTGTACAAAAGCTTTTTAGCTTGATATAATCAAAACCATTTAATTTACATTTTGTAATTTTTTCTAACTCTTGCTTGGTTTTAAAATCTTTCCTTTCCCAGAGATCTGATAGGTATACTATTTTGTGTTCACTTAACTTATTTATAGTTTCCCTCTTTATATTCAGGTCATTCACCCACTCTGAATTTATCTTGGTGTAGGGTGTGAGATGTTGATCTAAACCTAATCTCTCCCATATTGTTTTCCAAGTTTCCCAGCAGTTTTTGTCAAATAGTGGATTCATGTCCCAAAAGTTGGGCTCTTTGGGTTTATCATACACTGTCTTGCTGACATCATTAACCCCAAGTCTATTCCACTGATCCTCCCTTCTATCTCTTAGCCAGTACCATATTGTTTTGGTGACTGCTGCTTTATAGTATAGTTTAATATCTGGTACTGCTAAGCCCCCTTCCTTCACATTTTTTTTCATTATTTCCCTTGATATTCTTGATCTTTTGTTATTCCAAATGAAATTTGTTATAGTTTTTCCTAATTCAATAAAGAAGTTTTTTGGTAATTTGATAGGTATGGCACTAAATAGGTAAATTAATTTGGGTAGAATGTTCATTTTTATTATGTTAGCTCATCCTACCCATGAACAATTAATGGCTTTCCAATTGTTGAGATCCAGTTTTATTTGTCTAGAAAGTGTTTTGTAGTTGTTTTCGTATAGTAGCTGTGTTTGTTTTGGTAGATAGATTCCCAAGTATTTTATATTGTGTAGGGTGATTTTAAATGGTGTTTCTCTTTCTACCTCTTGCTGCTCTAATGTGTTGGAAATATATAGAAATGCTGATGATTTATGTGCATTTATTTTGTATCCTGCCACTTTGCTAAAGTTGTTGATTATTTCTACAAGCTTCTTAGTTGATTCTCTAGGATTTTTTAAGTATACCATCATATCATCTGTAAAGAGTGATAGCTTAGTCTCCTCATTGCCTATTTTAATACCTTCAATTTCTTTTTCTTCTCTAATTGCTATTGCTAGTGTTTCTAGTACTATGTCAAATAATAGAAGTGATAATGGGCATCCCTGTTTCACTCCTGATTGTACAAGTTATAATTGTGATGAATACTTTTGTGCCATTAGAAATGACAAACAAGATGTTCACAAAAAACCTGGAAAGACATAGGAAGTGATACAAAATGAAGTGAACCAGGAGAATTCTTTTTAAAAAAAATCTATTTATTTAATTAATTAATTTAGAATATTTTCCCATGGTTACATGATTCATATTCTTTCTTTGCCCTCCCCCCCATAGTCAGTGTGCAGTTCAACTGGGTTTTACATGTATCATTGATCAAGACCTATTTCCATATTATTAATATTGCAATACAGTGATCATTTAGAGTCTACATCCCCAATCATACCCCCATTGACCCATGTGATCAAGCAAATTTTTTTCTTCTGCATTTCTACTCCCACAGTTCTTTCTCTGGGTGTAGATAACATTCTTTCTCATAAGTTCCTCAGAATTGTCCTGGATCATTGCATTGCTGCTAGTAGAAAAAGTCCATTACCTTTGATTGTGCCATAGTGTATCAGTCTCTGTGTACAATGATCTCCTGTGACCCAGGAGAATTCTGTACACAGTAACTGTGATAAGAAAGTGAAAGGAACACTCACTAAAATAATTAGTTGTATTTGCTCAAGCCTCTATTTTCCAGGATTTTATAATACATTATAATAATCCTTCATGACTTTAAGGGGAATTTTCAGAAATGGGGACCTACCTCATGAACCTCACCCTAACTAAATCAACATGGCCTGGGTAGAGAATAGTCCTAGGAACCTTTGTTGACAAGACAATCACCATTTCACCAGGAACAGGACTCCAGAAATTTCCAGATAATATAACTGTTATCAGCTTATCTCCTTGAGAACAGAAGAGTCACTCCAAGGAGTTACTGAAAAGAATCTGCTATTTTATTACATTCTGTCTTTCAGGCAATAATCTTATTTTTTCCCTTTCCTTTTCCTCTTCTTTCAAACAATAAAAGTTGGCTAATTTTTATTTCAAATGGCCTCCTCTCTGTGTAATTGGAATTTGTTACCCTAAAAACTATGATCCCCAGCAAAACTACGATCCCCAGCAAAAAACTATGATTCCTAGTACCCTACTCACTTCCTGTTGTTATGTGTTGACATAGACAAGATATAAATTGGGTGTAGTTTCCTCTCTTGCTCTCTTTCCTTCCTGTTGAGGCTTTGGTGGAGTGGGGATTTTTGAATAGTTAGGAAAACTTAGTCACTTGGTTATGTTTTTGTCAGATAATAAACTTTATAAAAATAATATTTGAATTATTGGACATTAATTTAAATCTTACATCTCCTTAGGAGAGGCATTCCTGCATGCATGCATACATGTTCCTTCTACTAGGAAGAATGCATTAAAATACCCTTTGCTTCTTCTTCAGTTTCTGGTGTCTTTTTCTCACTCAGTTCAACTGTGGTCTGATGGGGTCAGATCCTCAGGAAGATAGTGGGTTGATAGTAACGGTGTGTGATGACTAATTGTGAATGACCCAACTTTTATCAGCAATGTAAAGATAACTCCAAGGGACTTATGATGAAAAAGTCTATCCACTACTATAAAATGAACAGATATGAATGCAAATTGAAGCATATCACTTTCCACTTCATTTCCTTCATGAGTTTTTTCCTAATATAAGCATATATCTTCTTTCACAACATGATGAACATGGAAATATGTATTACACGATAGCACATCTATAACATATATCATATCTGCCATCTGAGGGAAGGGAAAGGAAGGAAAGAGAAAAAGACAAAATGGATTGCAAAATGTCAGAAAATTATTAATAAAGTTATATCTAAATGTAATCTGGAAAAATATAATAAAAGCAAAGAACAAATAAAATGTTATCATTTTCAAAAGCCTTGCTCAAGATTGGCCTAGGTCTCTATCCTGACAAAGTATTAAGCTGAATGTTGTTCTGTTGTTTTTCTGTCATTTTGAACTCTTCCTGATTTTGTTTGCAGTTTTCTTAGCAAAGATACTGGAATAGTTTTCTGTTAGGGACCAAGACTTTAAGATAAGATAGTCACTCTTCTAAGAATAGATATCATTNGCCGTTTCCCCGGACCCCTCGGTTGTGTCCGGCTGGACCCGGACAGTTTTCCATTTCCTTCTCCATCTTGTTTTACAGATGAGGAACTGAGATGAATAGTATTAAATGATTTGTCCAAGGTCATAGAGTCTACTTCCTCTATTAGCACCACCTTGGATATAGGGAAAGTTTGTATTTAAGCTTTTGGAACTGACAACAAATTATTCTCACTGATGTCTCTACTTACAAGGAGGGGAAAATAATGAACTATAATCTGGATGCTCAGGAAATAGACATGGAAATCCTTTCATCTTTTCCACTGGTGAAGGAACCTGGGAAGTTTGATTTGGTATACCAGAATGAAAAATGGAACAGAAGGGATGGAGTATGCAGTATCATATAATAAAAGGATAAACTATTTATTGGAAAACTGATTGAACCAAGACTAATCATTGAGCCTCTCCCAACACTCCCGAGTACAGATCAGGCCTGATCACCTTTATCATTCCACCTGTGTGAAGGGAACCCTTTCCCAGGATCACGCATGGGGTCCTATCTGCATTCCTGAGCTCCTAGAGCTATGTCACATCATGGAGCATGGATCATGGGACTGTGGCCAATTCTCTTTCTTTCTTTCTTTTTTTTTTAATATAATGAGAGAGAAATAAATGTGGGACACTGCCTCAAGTCATTGACCCAAGACAGAATGCCCTGGACTATGCTCTTGATCTGGAGATGATTGAATTTGACCTGGAAGGGGGAAGAAGGTTAAAAAGTTTGAGACAAGGGGTGACCAGCCAAGAGGAAGGTGGCTGAGGTATCCATGTTGAGCCCACCAGCATGGATAAATAGAATAGGCTTTTCCCTCTAACTCTTTGCTTTTACCTATCCAAGAAAATTCTAATAAAATTTATGGAAAAAAAGGACTATAATCCTAATTTCATTTCTTACATACCCAATGTATATTTTGTCAGATAAAAACTAAATATATAGATTCAAATAGTTTATAATTTTTTTAGTTCTTTTATGATGTTGTGAAGGCGACTAATTTAGATCTTTTCTAAATAAAATATTTCAACATTAAAAAAGTCTCTTGATTTCAGGCAGAACATTCTATACAAAGTATTAATTCTAAGATGGAGGTTTTTTTTTTTAATGTAATTGAAAAATTTTTGCCAAAATAATGAAAATACAATCCCAAATAGATAATATTAATTTGTGGTTGTCTAAAACAATATGGACCTGGGATCCATTTCTAATTGAGTTTGATATCACTGGCATGCAGTGTCCTCCTTCTTTATCTGAATGAATCTTTATTCCTATTTCTTTTTTCTCTCATAATTTTTATTTTCTTTTGAATCAATGTTGCTCAGAAGTCATATTGTTCATTTGGTGGTTTGCAGCTATTGTCATTGCTGTATTCCTCTCCTCCACCCCCACAATCTGGGTACCTTTAATCTCCTTTCTACTTGTTGTCTTTGTCCTTTGTTGGTCTCTTGGTTGCCTCCATTGTGTTTTCACTTTACAAATTATAGCCCGAACCAATAATGGAAACTTTTTCTTCTTCCCAGGCTGTTGACTTCCCTAAGAAAAATGTCTTCCATTATTGATGTGCATAGTGACTACAAAGGGAAGCACAGAACCTTAGTCCCTTTTGGCACTTCTGAGATGAGAGTACATAGATTGGTGGTCAGGAAAGAAAAAAATAGAAAATATCACACTGAAGTCAGTGACAGGGACAGTGCTTAACTCTCAAGATAATTCTAGAATCTCCCACTCTAGACATTAGCAATAATGAGTCCTCTCACTAAGAAAAAAAGCATTTCTTACACAAATGCTTTATTTTTCTCTAGTGCTCTGAGCCTTCCATGGGTTGAAAATGGATTGGTACTTTGGGAGAATTTATTGTGAATGGATGTACTTAAAAAAAAAAAGAATTCATTTAGCCAGTTTCTTTTTTAAAAAAAAAAAATCATGTTAGTCTTCTATTGTTACCTAAATGTGTGCAGGGATAGAAATTGAAGGGACCTTGGAAATGTCAAAATTCACCTTCTTTTCCCACCTATTAAACAATATATGACTATGGATGTCAATCATTTAAAATATAAAGCTTGAGAGAGAGAGAGAGAGAGATAGATAGATAGATAGATAGAGAGAGAGAGAGAGAAAGAGAGAGAGAGAGAGAGAGAGACAGAGACAGAGACAGAGACACAGAGACAGAGACAGAGAGAGATATGGGCAGAAGGGACATTGTCAAAGACCCAAGACAGATGCATTAAGGGATTACAGAGAAAATATGGGACACTGCCTCAAATTGTGACCCAAGACAAATGCCCTATTAATTCACAGAAAAATCCCCTTTTTATAGGAGCCTGATGTAATCAAGTCTCCTAGAAAGGATTATAACATTTTATAATAGTTGGAGACAGAATTGAATAGTTTTACATTGGCTTTACAATAAACACATTCAAGTTTATTTACATCTTCAAGAAATTGGAGAATAGCATTATAATGGATACATCAGCAAATCAATATTTTATAGGAATGACCAGGAAGTTGGAGACAAATACAAAGAGGGGAGTGGTTCAGGACTGGGTTATCTAGGAGGGGCTGGGGAGAGGATCATTCAAGCCATGTTAGAAGCTTCAATAATCCAAATACAAAGATACAATAGGAGATTCCTCTTTTTAGACAAAAGGGTACTCAAGATTGGTGCTAAAATTTAGTCATGAATCCTTCAGGATCTAAGACCATCAGGCCAGAACTCCTGCCTGGGGTAATTCCCAGGTGGCCCCCTTAAAGCTACAAAGATTTGGTAAGAAGGAAGTATGGAGTAGGGCAGCTGGCTCAGTGGATTGAGAGTCAGATCCAGAGACAGGAGATGCTGGGTTCAAATCTAGCCGCAGAAGTCTGACACTTCTTATCTGTGTACTGATATGTAGTTTTGAATTTAAGACAGAACATTAACAATTTTTAATAACTTGAGAATAACACAAATTTCTCACTCCACACATATATATTAACTTTTTCTTACAGAGAAATTGCACTATTTTTAATTTGGTAGAGTAACTGTGATTTATTAAAAGAATTTGGGTGGGCAAATCATGCCCATTAAAGCAAAACAATTATAGACAGTCTAATGTTGCATGTTTATATATAATGGACATGGCCCCAAGATATCATTTTGCCAACCTGAATAAAACAAAACTACCAAAGTAATTATAATAAAGTCTTTAATTGTGATCAAAATATTATAATCTGTTTTCCTCAATAGTACCATGCACTAATATACTGGGTATCTCCAATGAGATACAGAGAAAGAAGTGGTTAAAAAGTCTTGTGGAAGAAAGGCAGCCTGGTATGAGTTCACATAGCCAAAGGCTAGGTCAGTGATGGCAAACCTATGGCATGGGTGCCAAAGATGGCATGAAGAATGCTCTCTGTGGGCATGTGGCCATCCTCCCCACCCCTCCAGAGTTTGTTACTAGAAAGGCGGAGGGCTTCATGCAGAGCTGTTCCCTCCCCCCCTTCCATCATGCCTGATGACATTTTTTCACATCACCTGCTGCTTTGCCTAACAGCCCAATGGGAGCGATTTCTCCCTACCCTCTGTGGGGTAAAGGGGGTCAGGGCTCAAGATCTGGGAGGGCAGGCAGGGCACTCAGTCTGGGGGGATAGGGTGGTCGCAGGGCCTGGCACTCTTTCTCTAAAAGGTTTGCTATCACTGGTAAGTGGTTGAAGGGTGGGTTTCTTGTTCTTTAGGTTTTATTGTCCCTTTTAAATTCCATCCTCAGGCAAAAAGGGGCAGTCAGCAAGATCAGTTCATAATCAATTGAGAGTCATTATCTGCTTTTTTATTTGATCATTCTAACACTCTGGGAAAAAGGCAGGGCAAAGATTTTCTGCTGCTGAAGTTCACAATTTCAATCAATCATCATTTTTTTATTTGATACCTACTCTGTCCTAGGCAATATATTAGAATTGGAAGAACCCTAAGAGTCTATCTAGTTCTACCCACATCTTCACTAAAATTCCCTCTACAAGAGTTGTATTAAAATCAAATAGAAATGGGTGTTTCTAATCCAGACATAAAGATCTCTGTGGGTCACATATTGATTTAGTTTTAAAATGTAATGTTTTCTATATTTTGTTATGTTTTTATTTATCTTGTTAAATATTTCCAAATTATTTTTAAATCTACATTGAGGGACAACCCAACACTGCTAAAAAGCCCATCTACCTTAGTCCTCTCTAATGTGAGGCAGGAACCTGTGTGTTTTGCAGAGGACCGAAGCCCTGAGAGACTCCATCTCCCAGGACTCTCTACTGCAACTTTCTCTGACACATCCCACTTCCTCTGTGAAAGGTGTCAGGGGGAGAATAAAAGAAAAGAGAAGTAAGGGTTTTGACACCTTTTCCCCCTAACCTAGGTGGATAGCATTGCTCCCTGCCTAGCTGCCCGAGATCTTCCTTTCCCTGGCTTTCCCAAACTTTCCCTTCCTAACCCTAAATAAACCTAGCTAATTTTCTCTGAGTCTAGCCTGATTTAATTCACTCTCTAGCCCACCTACAAAAGACCCTGGTCAATTTCCCTACCACTGAGTGGAGGCTCCGGGCTACCTTCCTTCCCTTCTTTTTCCTACCTTTTCCTCCTTTTCCCCATACATCAGAACCGGAATTCTTGATTTATGAATCCTCAAATTTACCTTTGTCCCACAAGGACTTATCTACAAGGAACTCCGACTGACTCTTGCCCCAGACTAAACAACAAGCTATCAAACACCTATTAGACACCTTAAATGGGAGTAATAGAGATACTCAAGTTTTAAGACCCCATCCTAGATAGAATTAGCAGATATAATCTATTCTTAAGTACCCTTTTATCTGAGGAATTTCTACCTTTATATCTAGGCCTCTTCCAGGTAGTCCATACCTGGCTGGAATCCATTCCCTTGTCTCCATGTAAGCCAATCTATTGTCCTTCCTTTCCTATGTTCCCTAAAGGGTATAGAAGACCCCAGGTTCTTCAGGTCAGTGGAAATTCCCATAATGGAAAATCCCATTTGAGGTGCCTTTTTTCAGTGTTCCCAGAGTCCCAGTACTTGGCTCTCTGTGGCACTGTGTACATGTATGACTCTTTGCTGTGGTCATAGGACTGTTGTCTCCCTTGTCCTGATTAATTAAAGAAATGTTCTTTTGTAACTGCTTTAGTGGTTCTGCATTTTTCCAGGTTAACAAACCTTATGGGACTTAGACCCTTCTTTCTCTGAAGAGAAGCAACAGAGAGATACCATGGCTCTGTAGGACCCAATTCTCCTGTCGCTGCAAGAAGAAAACTGGAGGGAAACTGCTAGTATGAGTCAAGAATAATTTTTATTAAACAGGAACAAGACCCATTTGGAGCATTCTAGCCTGTTGCTAAAGAGCTTAGTATGAAATAGAACAAAATGAGTTTATATAATTTTCAAAGGAAGGGAGGCAGGCAATGGATTGTTACAGGGAGGGATCAGGGCATGTAAATGGGTGGTGAGTTTCAGGCACAAAGGGAATGGGGAGGTGGAGAGTGCCAGGAGCAGGGGCAGTGACTCCTTGGTGATCAGAAAGCTAAGCAGGATATTTCAGAGGGTCCCAAGGCCAGCTTCATAACTCTGGGTCTGCTGAGGGCTAGTCTGAACTGCTTTTGTGCAGGAACATTTCCAGGGCATATGCCATTATTTTATTGGCTTGATCCTGATGTTTCTCATCAAGATCTAGAAACAAAGAACATTTTAAACAACACAGAACCCTGAGAAACTAGAGCATTTTGAAATTTCTTCCCTTTTGGCAAGGGGTCCTAGAAAGGAATTCCAATGACTAAAGAGGAAAAATTTGGTGGGACATAACATTTAGTCATAATCCGTTGCATGTCTTGACACAATATCCTTAAAAACATTAAGAAACAGAAAAATTCAATATATAGACAATGAAACAAAAACAAAAGGAATATAATAATGAATATTAACATTAACTAACATTGTGTCTTTGCATTATAGAAGCCCATCCCTAATGGCAACAATTTTAATCTGACAACTTTGTTTATAAAACCTCAAATTTATCTTTGTCCCATGGGAACTTGCCTTCAAGAGACTACCAGACTGACCCTTTGTCTCAGAATGAACATAGGCCATCAAGCATCTGTTGAGCCCCCTGGATAGGAGTGGTAGAGATCAAATCTTAAGTACATTATTTTGTTTTCTTAATTTCTTTTATTGTATTTTAGGATTCTTCAGGCACCCTAGCCACAGGCTATAACTTTTTTCCCAAGTCCATATGTAACCAGTCAGTTGTTTCTCTAAGTTAGATTCCCTCAGGTATAAATAGAACTCCAAGTTCTTTAGTTTGAAGGAAATTTCCATTCTTGGTATTTTTCCTGAAGACATTGTTCCTAGAATCTCAGGGCTGCATGGTCTGTGTGGTGTTGTATTTGTGTGTATGACTCTGTGTGGTGGCTAAAAGAGCATGGTCTCCCTTGTCCTGGCTAAAGACATGTTCTTTTGTAACTGCTTTGGTGGTTCTGTGTTTTTTTTCAGGTTGACACATCTTAGAGGTCAAATGTCCTCTGTGGTTGTTTGAACTCCAAAAGCTTATCTTCTTGGTTTATTTGGGTCAGGTCTGCTTTCTAATAGATTTGTTTCAATGATTCCAAATTACTTTTTAAGATTCCTTAGATATTCTTGCTGAAATTTTTTATAGAACTAGGTATCAGTTGCTCAGTGGGAAAAAAAAAAATTCTTTGGACTTCATTTCCCATAGTGACATAGGAGCATCTACAGAATGAGGCATCTGTGGAACTTTGATCCCTGGGAGACTTCTGAGAGAGATCAATTTAAAAAAGCAGGATGGATGGCTGGAATTGGGGGTGCAAACAGAGAAGAAAGCAAGCCATAGATTGTGGCCAAATTGAGAAGACAGAAAAGTATGCATAAGTATAAGAGGTAATGTAACTAATATGCTCCTGAACCTAGGAATTTTGACAAAAGCCATGTCACCATGAGCAAAGGACACTAACTGATACCAATCCATCTGAAAAAGTTTCTGAAGAAATCTACAAATTAAATTGAGTTGAGCCCTAACTTTTTTTTTTTTGTCACTGCACAGAAAGTTTCAAAGTAGATGTCTACCTCCTCTAATATGATAGAGACTTCAGTGGAGTTTGGGAATATTAGATTAGAACCTTTGGAATTTATAAGGATTTGGGCATACAGGAGCAGAAAATTATTCTAATACTACAGTCTCTTTTGTTATTTAAACTGTTTTTATATCTTGACTAAATGTTTTTGCTATTGGATAACATGGTTAGTCTTGTTATAGGAAGTATTATACTACTGGTGGCTCTTTTCATTATTTGCAAAAGTGATTGGCTCAAAGATCCAACTCTGGACTTGCTAAATCAACATCAACCTTAGAATCAGGCTCAGTATTTTAATGGTTTTTCTTAAAAGTGAGTAATAATCTTCCTTTGTCCTGTGTAATCACCATTCAATAAATATTTATTTGCAATGTTATGTGAAAGACACTGCATGATTCCATTTTTGTTGAACAATATTGGTATCTTGTAGAGTTCCTTTGGCTTTTGTTTTGCTATTCAATCCAATCTGTTTAATTTAGTTCAATTCAATCTTGGATCTTTTTTTACAAAATTATAAAAGCAGTCATTTATTTGAATAAGTATTGAAAACTCCAAACTAAATTATGCATTTAAAAGAAATTATTCCAATAGGTATTCATTTAGATGTCTCATTCAAAACTCTCTAGCTCCTCTGGTTACAGGATTAATATTGTAAATGTTCTATTGAATACTATAGGAGAAGATGGTGATTTGACAGTGATTCTTTACTGAATTAAAAGAACTGAGAAGCAGTATGGTGTGGTGGAGAGAGCATTAGATCTGTAATTCAATGGCCTGTTGCCAGGTCTGGCCTCACCACTAATGCTGTTAAACTTTATTTATTTATTTTTCTTAGGTGGATTTATTTTTCATTTATTTACTTATTTATTATTTATTTAATTTTAGGGTTTTTTTTTGAGTAGTATTGGTAAGATCTTTATTTTTTTAATTAAGATTTTCTGCTAGGTGTGAGGTAGTACCTCGGAGTTATTTTGATTTGCATTTCTCTAATTATTAGAGATTTAGAGCACTTTTTCATGTGCTTATTGATAGTTTTGATTTCTTTATCTGAAAATTGCCTATTCATGTCCCTTGCCCATTTATCAATTGGGAAATGGTTTAATTTTTTGTACAATTGATTTAGCTCCTTATAAATTTGAGTAATTAGACCTTTGTCAGAGGTTTTTGTGCTAAAGATTTTTTCTCAACTTATTGCTTCTCTTCTAATTTTGGTTTCATTGGTTTTGTTTGTATAAAACCTTTTGAATTTAATATAATAAAAATTATTTATTTTACATTTTGTAATTTTTCTAACTCTTGTTTGGTCTTAAAATCTTTCCTTTCCCAAAGATCTGACAAATATATTATTCTGTGTTCACCTAATTTGCTTATAGTTTCCTTCTTTATATTCAAGTCATTCACCCATTCTGAGTTTATCTTGGTGTAGGGTGTGAGATGTTGATCTAAACCTAATCTCTCCCATATAGTTTTCCAATTTTCCCAGCAGTTTTTGTCAAATAGTGGATTTTTGTCCCAAAAGCTGGGCTCTTTGGGTTTATCATAGACTGTCTTGATGATGTCACTTATTCCACATCTATTCCATTGATCTTTCCTCTGTCTTTTAGCCAGTACCATATTGTTTTGATGACCACTGTGTTATAGTACAGTTTAAGATCTGGTACTGCTAGGCCAACTTCCTTCACATTTTTTTCATTATTTCCCTTGATATTCTTGATCTTTTTTTCTTTGAAATGAACTTTGTTATAGTTTTTTTCTAATTCAGTAAAAAATGTTTTTTGGTAGTTTGATAGGCATGGCACTAAATAAATAGATTAATTTGGGTAGGATGGTCATTTTTATTATGTTAGATCATCCTACCCCTGAGCACTCAATGTTTTTCCAATTGTTTAGATCTAGTTTTAATTGTTTGTAAAGTGTTTTGTTGTTGTATTCATATAATTCCCGTGTATGTCTTGGAAGATAGATTCCTAAGTATTTTATTTTGTCTAGGGTGATTTTAAATGGAATTTCTCTTTCTAACTCTTGCTGCTGTGATATGTTGGAAATATATAGAAATGCTGATGATTTATTGCTGGAAGCCATCAAGGCTGTGAGGTTAGCACAGCCTCTCACAAGCTCTGACAATCCAGCATGGCAGGTTGTCAGGAGGATGGAGATTCCACACTCAGTTTACCCTATATGATTTTTTTACAGTGACATTCACTTGCATTGAAATTATTGCAATCAATATCCTTATCCGGCTCCAAGGAGACACAGAAAAACAATACAGGTTCATGGCAAGAACAATCACAGCCATAGACTACCCACTATCCAAAAAATAAACCCCTGTACAACCCCCTAGATTATAGAAATTTCCCCTAGAATTAGCCTAGCAAAAAACCAGCAGCAAGTTTCTAAAGTTCCCAGCAAGAAAATACCTGGCCTGAGTTTGTTCCCAAACTTCTACGCACCATGGAAACAGTGAAACACAAGGAAATTAAGGCAATGACAAATTAGCACAGAATCACCCTACCAGAACTGTATTCTTAGTGATCCTATAACAGAAAAAACACCATGGGAACAAAACATTGGACCAGACTGATATTATTGTAGCTTATTGGATGTAATCAACTATCATAACTATCTCCTTGATTGATGATGAGAATGAATAGCATAACATAACTATATACATAATATAATTAGTCAAAATATAATTAACTATTATGCTTAGCTAGGAACTGATGTACTTGTACCTTATGCATGGCTGAAAAGAATAAGTTCAAACTAAGCCACCCTGTAATGAATAATTTTTGACAAGCTTGCTTCTTTGTTTAGCCACAGTAAGATAATCAGTAAATGTCAATCTTATGATGTTTCAAAAGTTAATATGTGATTTTGAATGTATGGGGAAAAAAAAACCTGTATGAGATCATAAAGAAAAGAGAGTATAAAAATTAAAATCAGCAGATGGCACTTGAGATCAGCCACTGCAAACCTACTTGGTCTCTGGCTCTTCTCACTCCATTTTCGCTCAATTGTCCTGCCCCCAAAGGGAACTGGACTGGTGGTAGCCCCCAGCAATTTATGTGGGTTTATTTTGTATCCTGCAACTTTGCTAAAGTTGTTGATTATTTCCAGTAGCTTTTTAGTTCATTCTCTGGGATTCTTTAAGTGGATTATTATATCATCTGCAAAGAGTGATAGCTTGGTTTCCTCATTGCCTATTTTAATACCTTCAATTTCTTTTTCTTCTCTAATTGCCACTGCTAGTGTTTCTAGTACAATGTTAAATAATAGAAGTGATAATGGACATCCTTGTTTCACTCCTGATCTTATTGGGAAGGCTTCTAATTTATCCCCATTACAGATGATGCTTGCTGATAGTTTTAGAGTTATACTGTTTATTATTTTTAGGAAATGCCCTTCTATTCCTAATACTGTCTAGTGTTTTCAATAGGAATGGGTGTTGTATTTTGTCCAAGGCTTTTTCAGCATCTATGGAGATAATCATGCGGTTTTTGTTGGTTTGCTTGTTGATATGGTCAATTATGTGGATGGTTTTCCTAATATTGAACCATCCTTGCATTCCTGGTATAAAACTCACCTGATCATTATGAATAACCTTCATCATCACTTGCTGGAGTCTTTTTGCTAGCATTCTATTTAAGATTTTTGCATTTACATTCATTAAGGAGATTGGTCTGTAGTTTTCTTTCTCTGTTTTTGGTCTGCCTGGCTTTGGAATCAGTACCATATTTGTGTCATAAAAGGAATTTGGTAGAACTCCTGCTTTGTTTATTGTGTCAAATAGTTTGTATAGTATTGGGATTAGTTGTTCTTTGAATGTTATAGAATTCACTGAATCCATCAGGCCCAGGGATTTTTTCTTAGGGAGTTCTTTGATGGCTTGTTCAATTTCTTTTTCTAATAGGCATTATTTAAATACTCTATTTCTTCTTCTGTTAGCCTAAGCAATTTATATTTTTGTAGATATTCACTCATATCTCCTATATTGCTGTATTTTTTTGCCATATAATTGGGCAAAATTGTTTTTAATGATTGACTTAATTTCCCCTTCATTAGAGGTGAGGCCTCCCTTTTCATCTTTGATTCTGTTAATTTGGTTTTCTTTTCTTCTTTTTTAAAACTAGATTGACCAGTACTTTGTTTATTTATTTGTTTTTTTAAAGTACCAGTTTCTAGTCTATTTATTAGTTCAATAGTTCTTTTACATTCAATTTTATTAATTTCTTCTTTAATTTTTAGGATTTCTAATTTAGTTTTCATCTGGAGATTTTTAATTTGTTCACTTTCTAGTTTTTTAATTTGCATGCCCGATTCATTGACTTCTGTCCTCCCTAATTTGTTAATATATGCACTCAAGGATATAAATTTCCCCCTTAGTACTACTTTGGCTGCACCCCATAGATTTTGGTAAGAAGTCTCATCATTGTCATTTTCTTCAATGAAGTTATTAATTGTTTCTATGATTTGTTCTTTAACAACTGATTTTGAAGAATCATATTAATTAATTTCCAATTAATTTTTGGTTTGCTTCTCCATGTACCCTTGCTAATAATTATTTTTATTGCATTATGATCTGAAAAGATTGCATTTATAATTTCTGCTTTTTTGCATTTGTTTGCTATGTTTTTATGCCCTAGTACATTGCCAATCTTTGTGAATATACCATGTGCTGCTGAAAAGAAGGTGTATTCCTTTTTGTCCCCATTTATTTTTCTCCACATATCTATTAACTCCAATTTTTCTAAGATTTCATTCACTCCTTTTACCTCTTTCTTATTTATTTTTTGGTTTGATTTATTTAGATCTGATAGAGGAAGGCTCAGGTCTCCTACTAGCATAGTTTTATTATCTACTTTCTCTTTAAGCTCCCCCAATTTCTCCTTTAGAAATTTGGATGTTATACCATTTGGTGCATACATGTTGAGTACTGATATTTCCTCATTGTCCATACTGCCTTTTATCAGGATGTCATTACTTTCCCTATCTCTTTTAACTAGATCTATTTTTACTTTGGTTTTATCAGATATCACGATTCTGAATCCTGCCTTCTTTTTCTCAGTTGATGCTCAATAGAATATGCTCCAGCCTTTAACCTTTACTCTGTGTGTGTCTACCTGCCTCATGTGTGTTTCTTGTAGATAGCATATGGTAGGATTTTGTTTTCTAATCCATTCTGCTATTTACTTCTGTTTCATGGATGAGTTCATCCTATTCACATTCAGAGTTATTATTACCAGCTGTGTATTCCCTAAAATTTAGATTTCCTCTCTTTGTCCTGCCTTTTCTTCTTTCACTATTTCCTTCTATACAAGTGTTTTCTTTTTAATCAGTCCCCCTAATCCCAGACTTTGTTGTACTTCTCTTTCTTCCCCCTCCCTTCTTATTCTCCTCTTATTTTTCTTAGGGTCTTTTTGAGTTACCCCCCACATTCTCCCTCCCTAGTATTGTTTCCCTCCCCACTGGTCTGTTTGTTACCCTTCTACTTCTCTATACGGCACAAATCAATTCTTTGCCCCAATAGGTCTGATTGTTTTTCCCTCTTTGAGTCAATTTCAATGCACATAAGACTTAAGTATTTCCTATCTTCAACTTCTTTATCCTTCCAGTGAATTGGTATTCTCCCGTGCTCCCACCATGTAATTCTTTATGAAATATGTTTACCGCTTTTTGTCTCTTTTCCTATTTCTTTTAATGTTATCCTCTTTTTTGCCTCTAGTTTTATACATATTTATAAATACATGTATTTATATTGACATTTCATCCTATACAGTTTGTCACTTTTCCCTCTAAGTATACGTCTTCTAGCTACCCTGATGATAATAACAATTTTTAAAAGTTACCAATATCATTTTTTCTCATAGGAATACAAATCATTTGAATTTATTGGGACCCTTAAAAAAGTTTTAATATTTTTGTTTTTTTTACCCCTCTCAATTACTTTTTGGTGATTCTCTTGAGTTCTATAGTGGGATATCAAATTTTCTGTTTAAGTCTGGTCTTTTCTTTATGAATGCTTGGAAGTCATCCATTTTATTAAATGACCATACTTAACCCTGCAAGAATATAATCACTTTTGCTGGATAGTTGATTCTCGGTTGTTGGCCTAGTTCCCTTGATTTCTGGAATATCATATTCCATGCCTTCTGGTCCTTCAGCGTAGATGCAGCCAGATTCTAACTGTGTTTTATTGATATCTGAATTACTTCTTCTTAGCAGCTTGTAATACTTTTTCTTTGGTCTGGTAGTACTTGAATTTAGCTACAACAATTCCATTGTCAGTTGGGGATTAAATTAAATTTCCTGTAGGATGATATCCAGGCTTTCCCTTTGTCATGATCTTCCTGTAGTCCAATAATTCTCAAATTGTCTCTCCTGGGTCTCTTTCCAGATCCGGGGGTTTGTTAATGAGGTGTTTAATATTTTCTTCAATTTTTTTATTCTTTTGATTTTGTTTTGTAGATTCTTGCTGCCTTGTGAAGTCATTTGCTTCTAGTTGTTGGATTCTAATTTTTAAAGACTGAATTTCATCCCTTGCTTTTTGGTGATCCTTCTCCTTCTGGTCTGATTTTCTTTATAGGTCATCTTTCCCTTTCTTTGCCTCATTTTCAAGCTAGTCAATTTTGGCTTTCAAAACACTATTTTCAGGGGCAGCTGGGTAGCTCAGTAGATTGAGTGTCAGGCCTAGAGACGGGAAGTCCTAGGTTCAAGTCCAGCCTCAGACCCTTCCCAGCTGTGTTACCCTGGGCAAGTCACTTGACCCTCATTGCCTACCCTTACCACTCTTCCACCTCAGAGACAATACATAGAAGTTAAGGGTTTAAAAAAAACCCAACCCTCCCTCCCCACTATTTTCTTGTATAAGTTCATGTATTTTCTTTCCCCAATTGTCTTCAGCCTCTCTTGATTGTTTTTTGAGTTCTTGACTTAATAGAATTTTGAGTTCTTGGGTTAATTGAATTTTGAGTTCTTAAGTTAATTGAGTTTTGAGTTCTTCCAAAGCCTGTGTCAAATTCACTAGAGTTTCTGTGTTTTTACTTGGTGTTCCTTGATCCTCCTCTGATCTATTTTCTTTTTGTTAATTTCCTGGATAGAAGTTGTCAATTGTAATTTCTTTTTTCTTTTTTCTGTTGTTTACTCATATTTTTTCTTTCTTTCTTTACCCCCTGTAATTGGTTGTAATCTTGCTGCTTTGATTATTTTCTGGATCTGTGGGTTTGTGCTATTCAGTCCTGTAAGGACTTCTTCTCTGCTCTGCTGACTGACTAGATTAGTGAGCCCTGATGCCAGATCTTCCCCAGCTGGTAGTAAAAACTAAAGATGTGATTTCAGCTACTTTCACTGCAGTTTATAGGGGAGAGGCTTTGGAACTTTCCTGCTGTCTGAAGACTTTTTATCTACTGTATTGATATGATTAAACCAGGGTGGAGTTGATCTGCAGAGTCCTGAGACCAAAACCTCTAGAAAGGGTGGGGGGGGGCAGGGCAAGATGGAGTGTTTAGCTGCCCTCTCTGTGCTTCTCCTCCAGCTGCCTCCTTGCTATCTGTGATCAAAGTCTTGAGTCTGGCACAACTGTGCCAGCAAGGCACTCCCTCTGGACTACATCCTTGCCTGCCCAGAGATTCCAGGATCTGCTGGATACTCATTATATTTGGTGGGGAAGGGGACTTGCAATCTTCCTTTTTCTTTTCCCCTTGAACCCAACAGTTCAAAGAATTCAGACTTTTTTGTGGATCTTTTAAGTTGGGTTCAACAGGAGTATCCCCCAACTCTGTTCTGTTGTCAGTTTTGGTTTTCTTTCCCCTCGAAGCCCTTTGTCCTTGATCATGTAAAGTAAAGTAAAGTAAAATAAAGTAAAGTAAAGTAAAGTAAAGTAAAAGTAAAGATCTGTAAAGGTTTACAGAGGTCTGGAGCCTTGCTGCTTCTAAGCCAACATCGTCCACTATTAAACTTTAGAAAGCACCTTCCCTCTTTGGATCTTGGTTTCTTAGTCTGTAAAATCAATAGTAAGTTTGGACTGGATGATCTCTTAGGTAATTTCTAACTATCTCATGAGTCCATATTCCTTTCAATGGGGCTCATTCTAAGGGCCCCTTCTTTTAGTTATTGAGATTTCCTGATCTATTATTGTATCATAGCTTATGAATATAACAATAATATAATATCTAAAATGTATAGATTTCTTTCATGCATATAGCCACTTTACATGTATTACCTCATTTGAGCATCATTATCTCATTTTATCAACATTGACTTATTTGATATGATTGGTTAAGCCAGGCTCTGTGATAAACTATGGAGATTAAAGATAAAAAGACAAGCAAAACCATGATTTCCCCATCCTCAAGGAGCTCACAGTTAAAGGAGAGACAACATGCAAACAATTATGTACACAAAAGACATATATTGAGTAAATGTGAGGTAATCTCAGAGGTCAGGCCCTGGGATTGGAGTAGGAGGGTAGGTGGAGCAGTATGGGAAGGACTTTAATCCAACCCACTCATTTTATAGATGAGAACACTGAAGATTAGGGAGGTGACATGCCTTACTCTAATTCTCACAGATATTAAGTGAGATAACTAGTATCGTCAGGTGACCTACAGATATCTGGAAACTATTGGGAAGGAACTAAAATGGAAGACATGAAATTCCACTAGCAGTAGTAAATGCAAAAGGATTGTGTGAGAGAGACTTTGTCATGAGATTCTTATGGACTTTTTGTCACTATTGATGGAGGATGGTAGAGAAGATACCTAGTGTATATATTTGTATGTATGTGGGTGGGAGTGGATGACACGACAATAGTAGAGCTGAATTCAAAGTGAGAGATGACTGGGTGGTGGGCCCTATTTAAATGGAAGCTTGAGGAGGAGCTCTTTACTTGACCCTCTGGCCTTTTCAAGCAAAAGGACAGAGGCTATTGATGAAGTGTGAGCACCAAAGCTTATGTAGTTTCTAGGACAGGAGAATATATCAAGATGTAATAATTGAAAAGATCCACACAAACATAGAGTAGGTGCAAAGTTGCTTTTGGAAGTCAGAGGTCTTAGACAGGGAACTTAATGGATTGGGTGTGACAGGCATTTTCCTGGCCAGCATCTCAATGACTGGTGCAAACCCACATATGTGAGAAGAGACAAAGAAGTATAAGAGATTTGAAAGAGAACATCTTTGCCTTTGGAGATATTTTGATAGGAAAATAGAACTATTTCTTTGGGAAAATTCAACATAATGTGTTCTAGAACCAAAGAGACAGAGATTGATGAACTACTCGACCCCCGGGGGGGGGGGGAGGATAAGATAATAAAAAGCTGCTCTGGTACTAAAAATAAACAAACCAGAAAAGCACCAGAGGCAGAGATTGATATATGTACTTCATCTCATGGCAGGAAAGCTGGTAGTGACAATAGATTTCAGAGCACTCTGTGGTCTCTCTACTCAGGAGCTCAGTACCAATGATCATCAAGATCGTTTGTGACTTACCTTTTGGTCTTCTCTGGCTCCAGAGCAACTGAGAACTGAACTTTTGGGTTTGATCTTTTCTCTTGTTCAGCGGAAGTGTGGGATGAGGTGGAAGGAGTGAATGAAGATCCCAGACTAGGGAACTCACAATGTGTGCTTTGACATGAATGTTATACTTCTCTTACCATTTGGATTATATGCTTTATTAAGTAATGATCTTGGTAAGCTGATTCAGTGAGATACAATGTGGAGCGATGGAATGGGAGCAGCTAAATAGGTTACAGTAGAACCAAAATATTTGATTGGTACATAGATAACACACCCCTAGATGAGAGTCAGAACCTAGACAAAGCACATACCGAGAGGAGAATTAATGGGTTTGTAACAACCAGCTGCTTCAAGGTGAAAAAAGAGCTTGATTGACAACCACACCATGTTCTATGATGCTGGGAGGTTGTCATACAGGTATCAGAGGAAGCCTGAAAAGGAAAAGGGAAATGCCATTAAATCATTCTTAGGGGATTGGGCCCTAGGTTGTTTAGTCTAATTCACTAGGGTAGAAAAAAAGGAACAGAATGAATGCAGATGCTTTGTCTAGTAATAGAGATTGTATAATTGACTTGACTTTCTTCTCTGCTGTATCTCTTAGGACAGTAATACAGAGCTTAGGACACCAACACATAAGCTAATTTTAGAAATTCATTGGAGACCTCACTGTAATCCATTTCCCAGAATAAACACTCTGGACTAAAACGAAGGGGAAAATTACCTGCATATGGGAGAAGCCTCAAGATGGCACTAGGAACATGGGAGAAGAAGGGTCAGAACTGGCAGCATCTTTAATCTTGTTGCAGTAGCAAATGCACACATATCTAATATTTAGCACATATAATGCATATGCATATGCATATATATATATATATATAAAATACATAATACCAAGAGATGATTCTATAGTTCTGAAGTTTCAAATAAAAATTGTTATTGGCCAGGTAATCTGGGTGTGGATAAAACTCTTCTAAGATGTTCTTGGTAGATGATCTTTTAAGTAAATTAGATACAGAATAGAATCAAGTCATTGTTTCTTATGCAGTTTCAATAAGGGGAATTCATTCCATCAAAAAATTTGATATAGTCACTGTCTTCATGTTCCATCTGGTCCTGATTTGACCAATAGACTTATTACATAACCGTGGCAAGGCACTGTGTTTCCCTTTGTCTCAGTTTTGTGCCAGTAAAATAATGTTTTATCTGATATTTCCTAAGGTTGCTTCCTGCTCTAGCATTCAATGATTTCTCCATGATAGAAGGTATTTTAGTTCTCACTATAAATAAAATTCCTCACTAGATAGATCAAATAGCATTTTCTAAATGTCTACTTTCAAGTGGAACTGTACTAGACCCGATATGTGAGAAATTTATGTATACATAGTCCCTGTACATATTTCCTTTTTCAAATTCATAGCCCTTGTCCAAAATAATAGTTGGTGATTTACTTCATCTGTTTTGAAAACTAGTTATTTAATGTCCTCCATGTGAACATATTTTATGGATGCCTGGGTCACCTTGGGACCCTGGTGACTTCAAATTTTCCTCCTAATTTCCTTTTCTAATTTGTCAGCTTTACTGTGTGGCATCAAGCTCTGACAAACCAAAACTCCAACTGGAAGTTGAAGCTGGACAGTTCACAAGAGAGTGTCAATCACCCTCCTACCTCAATGTGGATTAGTCATCCCCTAAATGAATAAGGAAAAACATCTTAAAATAAATAAGGCCCATTGTTATATCATTGATGGTATTTCCCCACCTAAATATGAATACTTATCAAAATGGCAGGAATGAATATATCTCCATGTTGTTTAGATTCTATACTACTGAGGTTTCAGCCTCCTGACTTGATTCTGTACACATATTTTTCAGCTGAAAATTCTTTCAGTTCTCCTTAACTATTCCCTTCCTCTCTTTGCCCTCCATCATCTTCTCCCTAGTCATCCTATAATGCTACCCTCTAGGATAGTTTATGGCTACTTAGTTTAACTTAGAGATATCCTTCTGACCCAAATATTGTTTCCTTTATATTGCCCTGAAGTATAACCAAAAAATAATGTGAGGCTATTTCTCTGAGAATAACATTGTTTATTAATAGTGGTATGTGGTCTATTAATAAAGAATTGGTCAATCATGGGTAGCAAAATGCTTCCTCAGCTTTGACCTTCTTTTTTGTAGGGAGATGTGTTTTCTTTTTGATTGACCTGATAGCTTGTCCTTTAGACCTCCCCTGGCAGTCCCAATTGGTGGATATTTTGAAAAAGAAGGTGGTCTTAAAAATCTCAGCTCCTAAGTTCTTCCCCCATTATTTCATGGGAGAGGAGTGGATACCTACTTTTCAGGTGGGTGGATCCTGCAACTTCATTCTGATAAGGAAAAATGGCAGATCTGTTCTTCTTTGGGATGTTAAGTAATGGAACATCAGGGAGCTCATGAAACCAATCTTCAGTTAGAAAAATATGTTTTCTTATTCATGTTTTCAGTGACTCTTTATGGACCTAATCACTCCAAGTCTAGGTGATATGTTTAGCAAGGACAAAGAGGGTTTATGTTGTTAAATACCTTAGGGAGAGGTTTTTTTTTGTCTATAAAGGAAAAAAAAATAGGAAATCTACCCTGCCTTAAGCAAAAGACAGGTTCAAGTCCAGTTAGACGCTTTGAAGCTTACATGTTAACCTTATTTTGGGAGCTGCCTGATAATGGGAGATTATGGATTTGGGAAAATGAAAAGTTTTACATAGAAATATTGCTAATAAATAATACAATTCAACATTTGTTTTCCTCACTGTGACTAAGAAAACATATCTCTGTGTTCCTCATGTCTTTTTTATGTTTGAGTTCAGAGCATAGAAATCTTGACTAATATGGGGTGGGGAAAGGGACTTGTTTCTGCAGTCTTCTACCACAACTTAGAGTTGTACATTAAAACAACAACAACAACAACAACAACAACAACAGACCTATGATTTCAATCATGTAAGGAACTTTCAATGGGAAATGTCCTTTCCTAATAATAACTTAGTTTTAGAGTTTCCTAGGACATTGAGATAATCAATGGCTTTCCCATGGACACTTACAGTCAATAGATATCAGAAATGGGGCTTGAATCCAGATCTAAGTGGCTCTAGAGCCAGCTCTTTGTCTACCACACATCTTCCATATTTCATAATTTATTATAAAAATTAGGCTGTTTGATATGAGTTCAATATTAAACAGGACAGTTAGTGAAAGAGATTGTAGGGTCATAAGTCATAAAAACTGGAAGATAAATATATGTCACCTAGTCCAATGTCTTATTTTGCACATGAGCAATAAAGTGATCAAAATCACACAAGTAGTACTTGTCTAGACTGATTCTTGTGGTTCCTTCAATGAATATATTAATTTATTTGATTAATTAATGAATTTGAATATATTGATACAAATGCATAATAGAGAAGAAAACCACTGTCTAAAGTTGCTCCTATTCTAGCAAAATGTATAGAATCTATGTAGATTTGATCACTTTTTCGGAGGCACCAGTGATTGTATCCAAGTTTTGGAAGATTTTTCTTTGTTTTGCAAAACTATGAAGATGTCAGCAAATAAAAATCACTAAGGAACTGAATGTTGCTCTTAGTATTTCACTTTTAGAATAAAGAGGTTAATGACGATACACATGCTAATATTAAACTTTTATCAAAACAATAACTCCAGATCTAAAATTTTATGACATCATATCTAACATTATTGGCAGCTATGGTTTTCAACCATAAAAATCAATATTAAGAATGAAATCAAGCCCAAATTTAGTGCTAACTCATAAGAGACAAAATTATATTCCATGTACTATATATTTTTCAATATAATCTTATTTTTAAAAAATTTTTCATGGTTATATGATTCATGTTCTCTCCCTGCCCTCTTTTCCTACCCCCTCCTGGAGCAGACAAGTAATTCCACTGGGTTATACATGTATTATCACTCAAAATCTATTCCCATATTGTTCAATTTTTAATAGAGTAATCTTTTAAAACTGCAACCCCAAATCATAAATCCACATAAACGAGTGATAAATCAAATGGCACATTTCTATCTCAACAGATCTTTTTCTCAATGTGGTTAGTATTCTTTCTCATAAGTCACTTGGGATTGTCCTGTATCATTGCATTGCTCTCAGTAGCAAAGTCTATTATATTTGATTGTCCCACAATGTTTCGGTTATTGTGTATAATGTTCTCCTGGTTCTCCTCATTTTGCTCTGCATCAGTTCATGTAGATCTTTCCAGTTCTTATAGAAATCAAACATTTGATCATTTCTTATGCAACAATAGTATTCCATCACAATCATATACCACAATTTGTTCAGCCATTCCCCAATCGAGGGACACCTCCTCATTTTCTAATTTTTTGTCACCACAAAAAGTGCAGCTATAAATATTTTTGTCCAGTATTATATTTGTTAGGCTAAGAAAGCATATCCATATACTCAAGAAAACAGAGTCACACATTTATAATGTCTACATCTCCATCTATCCATTTGTACATATCTTTATTAATGTATGTATAAATACATGTATCTCTATACATAATTGAAAATTTTTAACAGCAAGAATTGAAGCAAGAATTTTTTCTGGTTTTGCTTCAGATAACTAGAAACACAGTCTCAAACTTGTTCTATTTAATCCAAGTTTTATGAAATGAAATTTACACTTGTGAAAAAGATGCCATAATTTTGAAATATTTTGTAAGTGGTCATCTGTGTTTGCTTTTGTCCCCTTTGGGTTATAACTTCTTCTCTCTCCATCTTTATTCTCTGTTCTCCTTGTCTATGCATTTACCAAGCTGAAATCCTAATGAAGGTGCCATTTTAATAATAGCTAGTATAATTTATTCATTAAGATATAAAGCCAGGGACTGTGGACTCTTTGTACTATTTTTCCCCTATCTCTCAAACAGTGGTTTCCTTTAGTTTTGACGTTTGCTCAGTGAATATTTCCTCCTTCCATTGCAGTATGTTTCTAAAATAAAACTTAAACCCTAATCCTTCTCCACAAATCCATTAAGATAGAAATCATAGACTACTTCATGTTTGTCTGTGATTGCATATGGAAAACCCATTAATCTTTCTTAAATGATTATCCAAGCATTCAGGAGAGTTACTGGAAACCTCACTAAAAGTGCTAACCTCACTGTGTGGCTCAGTGACAACACCTGGCTCTTTCCAGAAGATCCATTTTGGAAGCATTTCCATTAACCATTAAACCATCAGTTTTTTTTTTCTGCTGAGTTGGCAAACTGTTTTTGCTTTTACTTTTCAGTACTTGTGGTTTCCATAATAGTTGTAGCTGGAAGAAGTGTTTCTTGATGAATAGGGCACTAGAGTTGGAGTCAGGAAGACTTGGGTTCAAATCTCAGAATCTTACTATTTGTGGGACCACTTAGCCTCTCTCAGCCTCAGTTTTCTCAATTTGTGAGATAGAGATAATGATAACTGCAGAACCTAACTCATAGTGGCATCCTAAGATGATGTGAAAAATGTATTTTAATCCTTATATGGATGTTAGCTACTGACAATGCTGAAAAGGAATTACTTTCTACACTGAATGAAAATAGACTCATTCCAGGGGATACATTTTCCAAACTCAGAAATAGTTCGATATGTAGAATAGAATCTGTAGTTTTTTTGGCCTCATGCAATTGTATGGATAATTTGGCAAAATGACTCTGGAGTCACAAAATTTTAAAGTTGGAAGGGTCGTTAATGCACATCTAGGTCAGCCAATATCTGAAAAGAATCCCAACCTGAACATAGCCAACAGATGGACTTGTAGCCTTTACTTGAAGACTTCGAAAGACAGGAAATCCAAATCCACTACCTCCTGAGACAGCTTTTTGCCAGGAAGTCCCCCCACTCCCATCAACTTTAACTTTGCCTCTTTGTAGCTTCTTCCCTTTGTTACTCTTTCTGTCCTTTGAGGTCAAACTGAGCAAGACTAATCCTTCTTGTTTGTAGCAGCCCTTCAAACACTTGAGGATAATTAGTATGCTAACACTTGCCAGCTAGGACTTTGACTCTGGGGAATGGGATATAGTACTGAAGCCTTCCTCCCCAGTCCACCCTATCCTCCTTTATAATACATAAAAGCTTAGTATAAGCTCATTTTTTCTCCTTTAAAGTCCAAAGCAATTGGTGTCAGGAATTCATGTTTGTTCTCCTTTGCTGTTTTCAGGAGCTAGTTATGCTAAATATTCATGGAATTGAGTCAGTTCAGAAGTTTACTTTATAGTACTTTCTGAAAAAAAAAATCTTTAGCCACTCTCTTCTCCTTTTTACCCACTTCTTAAACGAACAGTCCCTCAGGATGCAGTAAAAGCCAACTTATATTTATCTAGCCAAAACCACTGTAACAGTAAAAAGGCAATTAAAGTTGAAAAGAACAAGAAACTCCAAAAAGATAAATGGTATTAGCTCACTAGGTAGCTATGAGGCAGGGGAGAGGGGAGGGAAGTGGAGAGTGAATAAATTCACTAGGTCCCAGCAGCTAGGCAAGGTTCCAGCCTCTCCCCATTACAGTGAGTCCAAGATAACTGAGTCCTGTCAATCTACTACCTTCCAGGTTGTCTGGACCCATGGACCAGAGTCCAGCTGAGTGTAAAAGAGAGACATCAAGAACAGGAGGGAGGGGCATAGGCAGAAGAATGGCACGCATGCATTTAGGAATTCTTCTCCCAGGGAAAGGAGTCCACCAGATATGGGGCTTAGCTGACTTTTTATTGCTTCAAAATTAAACAAATGAAACAAAACAAAAAAATCATAGCTCGGGGGAAGGGTGCAACAGTAAATTCTTAGAATTGGCTTGGGGTCCCTGGGAAATGGGTGATGATAGTTACTTTATCTGGAAATCTCTGAAGTTTCTTCTAGCAAAGATAATGATTGTTTTATTGGGAAAAGTGCCTACGATTGTTACCAGCCCAGGTTTAGTTGGAATAATTGGGTCAGGATTTAGTTGGTGGTCTGTATTTCTCAAGTGTTGTTTACAGTTATAAAGCATTATTGTCCTATACCAGAAACCACTGGGAAAAATGGAGGTTTGAGCAAATGCAACTAATTATTATAGTCTGTCATTCCTTTTGCTTTTCAGTGGTTCAATGTCCATACTCCAGGTCGCTTCTTTGTAGAGCTCTTATGTTCTGAAAGTACCCCATCCTGCATGGTTCCTGACTCAACATCCTTTAACCTTTTAATTAAGTTCCTAAGCACAGTCCACAGCAGTGAATGAGAATGTTTCAGAGCTTTACACCTTTGAAATATGGGTATGCACTATGTCAGTGTATTCTTCCTAAACGCAAAGGATAGGGATATATACTTTCTCTTAAATCACTTGATGCAAATTAGATTCACAGTATTACAAACTTTAATGTTATGCCTCAGAGGGCATTGAATCCAACTTCTTATTTTCCTGATCAAAAAACTGAGGCACAGAGAAGTTTAATAACTTCTCATATAGGGATTTAATAGGTATATGATGAGAAAATACTTAAAAAAAAAGCAAAGTTCAAACCTCTATCTTCTAATAGATCTAAGCACAAACTATCACTGACTTCTGTTTGCTTCATAAAATTAGAGAACCTTAGTAGGGAACCAGAGTTCACTTAGTCCAAACTTTAAGTGAGAAGGAATCCCCTTTACAACATAGCTGACCACTGATCCTCTAGTGGTCATCTCTAATGAGAAGATTTCCAGGGACAGGGAAACTACTAACTCCAAAGTTGTATATTCTGGAGTGCCTTTTTATTTTTCACTCAACAGCACCTTCAGGGGGTTTATTTCTCCCTGTAATCAATGCCCATGGGCAGTCCCAGCTTGGAGCACGTTAAACAGTTATAGATGTCTAAGGTCTAAGCATGACTAAGTGGAAGATGAAGCACAAGTGCAGCTGATTCATTCCCCTTCCCCAATTCAGATAGGATTTTTAGTTGAAGGGGCCAGACCAGAAAGATGAAGATAGCCACACAACACCAAATACTTATGCCCTGAGAAGGCCAGCAGTTTGATGGTGGTGAGGTTGGTATAGATCATGACCAAGTAAAGGCTCAGTGAGATGACTAGCACCTCCATTATGAGCCAGGCCAGGGCTGAGCTAGCTTATAGACCCAGGAATTTGGGGGAGAATCCATCTTCTGTGTCACCAGGGCTAAGCCAGCAACCAGGATGTGCAAGGTAAAAGCCGTGGCTAGAATGTAAAGTTGTAGGGCATTGATGGTGAACCTAGGGGTCACTGGCATGTCCTACCTCCCCAATCCAGGTGCAGATAGGGAAACACTAAGAACCCTAGTTTCTTTTCCACGTACATAATGTCCACAGCAAAGAAATACTTCAACTTCCTGACAGAAATGAAGCAGTCAATATCCTTGCCAGGTATTAAAATATAGGAAAGAAGAGAGGTTTTGCAAAAAGCAGACTAGTTTGGCTCATGGGTGGGACACAAGGTCAAGGTTCTAAGGAATATGAGGAACGTATAAAAAGAGGAAGAAGAGTGTTGGAGGGGGCTGTCTTTGGTTCCTGTTTCTTGGGAGCTTGGAGAGTTCACTTCCTGTTGGGGAGAATAATGGACTTTCTGTTGGAAGCCATTTGACCCTGTACCTGGGGTTCCTCTATCCAGCTAGCTTCCAAGCATAGATGTATCCACTGGAGTGTCATCTCTTCATGATACCTGTGTTCCTGAGTTACAGTTTCTTATTTATATCTAAGTTACTGAGAAGAAGCCAACCTGAGACAAGAATATCTGCCTGTCAACAAGGATACCTGCAGCCTTTTGGGCTGAGGGCTTGAGGTGACTTTGCCATCTTATTTCACCCTATCAAAGCAACCTGAACTATAAACTTCCTACCAAGAATATTTTGGAGGGTCAATAGTCAGGAAAGCTGGATAGGGAATTTTGGGTACAGACAGACAGTATAGAGTGTCAGATAGCATCAAGACCAGAAGAAAGATCCCTGAGGAGTTTTATGGGATTGGAGGGAGGAGAAATTAGAAATTTAGATTTAGGCTATTTCCCTTTGATCCTCCTTCCTATACCTGTGTGAACCCTTTCAAATAAACCCTTTTGTTTATTAAGAAGAAGTCAGATTGAGTTGTATCCCAGAATCAGGTCTGAGGCCTCCCATTCCGGCCTATCAGCCTGACACAGACAAGAATAGCACTTTATAAATTTATCATCTATAAAGATGAAATAACTCAATTATTTCACAGGCTGTTCCCTTAGGCTACTGCCATATTGGACATAGGTTCATCAAAGAAGTCAGGCTGTGTTGGGGAAGGCCCAGGGGGTGGACTGGATCCCAGGCCCATGGGCTGAGCTAGTGTCATGGAAGAGTTGGTGGGGGTCAGTCTAGCTGGCCTCTGCCACAGAGACCTTCCTCTTCTTAGGGTGTTAGGGGTTCCCGCTTCCTCACATCCTTAGCACCGGGCTACATCTGGGACCAGGAGAGACCAATAGATTGATGAACACTGAAAAGGTGCCAGCTTGAACCAGACTTGGGAAAGTGAATTTTAATTTTTCAGTATGAGCATTTACATCTGATAATTTGTCTTGATTTCTTGTTTTGTTTAGAACAAACCTAGGTGGGGCAGTGGATAGAGCACCAGTCCTAGAGTTAGGAAGACCTGAATTCAAAAATGGTTCTCACACACTTTCTAGTTATGTGACCCTGGGCAAGTCATTTAGCCTTGCTTGCCTCAGTTTCCTTATCTGTAAAATGAGCCAGAGAAGGAAATGACAAGCCATTTCAGTATCACTGCCCAGAAAACCCTAAAATGGGATCATGCAACGTTTAACATGACTGAACAACAAAAAATGGTTTTGTTTATTATCTAGACTTAAGAAAGTATAAATAATGCAGATTTATACATAAAAATATGTTTTGGGGGAAAGGGGGCACAGCTAGGTGTCTTAGTGAACAGATAGCCAGGCCTAGAAATGGGAGATCCTGAGTTCAAATTTGACCTCAGATACTTTGTAGTTGTGTGACCTTGGGCAAGTCACTTAACCCCCATTGCCTAGCCCATACACCTCTTCTGCCTTAGAACCATTACATGGTATTGATTCTGAGACAGAAGTAAGAATTTTTTTTAAAGAAAGAAATGTCTTTTGTATATATTTTTTCCAGTGGTCTTATTGTTAAACATTTGCTGAGCCATATCTGAGTCTGTTCCACTTTTGTGAATTTTTCACTTTTAGGAAAGATTTTATTTTTGGAAATATCAAGCTTCTCTCTTTGTCTCTCTCATCTTCATTGTTCACATGATTTCTAAAGAAGACAGATACAGGCCTAAGTTCTTTTGAACATCAGACTGTTTTGAAAGAGTACCTTGTCCTAAAGGGCAGACTTCCTGTAATTCAGAATAATAATGACAATGATGATAATGGTGAAAAGGGCAATTTAAAATAATTCGATGCATAAAACAATGATACATTATGGAAGAGCAGGTTTTGGCAATAAATGTGATACCAAATTCACTTGAAAATGAGGTTCAGATTTTTTTTTAAAATGCTACAATTGAAGCTATTATTCAATTAAGCCCTCTTCTTTGAATCTTCTATAATATATTAAGAAGTGTATTTGAAACCTCAAATTCAACTTTCCCTCTTTTGCTTAACTCTAGGGACAGTGGATTTTCATGTTCTTTAAAAAAAATAAGAGTAAGGATAATTCTTACTTCTAGATAATAGACTTTTTTCTTTTTTTTGCCTAAGTTCTCATGACTCAACCCAAAAGGAAGTTTGATCAATTTCCCAAATAATTTGTATGTCATAGACAAGTAAGATATTCTAAACAAGGGGGAAAAACCCCTCATTGTGGTCTAATATAATACCTATTATCACTTACATGATGTCTTCTCTGAGCAGCGGCCCTGAGTAATGCCAATTCCAAAGTATTTCTGTATGAAATTTGAACCAGATGTAAAAGAGCTTCAGTTCCTGGCATTTTTGTGGTAATAATGTCAAACTATCAAAATATCCCTCAATAACTGAAACAAAGTAACCTGGGTAAGTTGGGCAGAAGGAAGGTCAGTTTCTTTCTTCTATCTGGACAAGCTTGTTAGTTTATCCAGTTCAGAACAATGAAGCAAGCACTAATTAAACACCCTCTGTGTGCCAAATCCTTTTCTTTCTCCTCCCTTTCCTTCTTCTCCAGTATTGAAAGAATGGGCTAATGATGTCTGAACAAGAATATAGTTACATATCAAGAAAAATGTCACTTGGGTCACTGCTGGTTTGTGGATACCTTTTTTTTAAGGCTGTAGAATTTGTTAAAAAATACTTGCAATATTATACAGGTTATTAACTAAAGACTCTCTAGCTACTTTCTTCTGCCTTTAAATAAATATCTGTCTTTTGATGTGCCAGAAGTTCAATAGTTGTGCTATTTTGAATATAAATTTCCTCAGGTTTCATTTTTGGGAAAAGCCTATGAGTCAATGAAACATATGAATGATGCTCCAATACACATATAAATTCTAATTTCATAACCTTTCCCTTCTTGAAGGAAAAATATTCAGACTTATACTGAACTGGATATCAATATTATTGAAAATGTGAATATTTCATTTCAGTAACAAATTATTAATCACAGAGAGAATACTGGCTTCTATACTCAAGATAAACCTTTAAACTTTATTCTATATCTTCAGAGCAAAGTAGAGACAAACTTTTGCCACAATCCAATGTATTTGATTTGCTCTGAGAATTAATTTGGAGAAGTCAAGACAAAAATATCCTTTTCTGCAGCAGCAGATTATTTTTCTGCCTGATACTGCATGGTTTATGAAAAACAATATGGTAAAGTGGATAAAATGTTTGATTTGGAATGCAGAAGACCTGGGCTAGTCGTTTTATTTCTCAGAACCTCAGTTTTCCCATCTGTAGAAGAGGTTGATAATAATATCTGCAGTTCCTATCTCACGGGTTGAGGTGAGACTTAGATGAAGTAATACATGGAAAACTCTTTGTTAAGTTGAGTGGGAAACAGAAAATGTTAATGATTATTCCACAACTGTAGATCTAGCATCTGTGGTCTTTTAGTGGGAACAGAGAAGCATCTAGGAAAGAAGGAAAGGCATTGTAATAGGCAGGCAACTGAAAAGACGATGAAATCTGAGGATATGCCTGCTAATGAAAATCCTACTAAACAGCCTTTGAAGTTTGATGATACTTATGCTTCCACAACCAAATAGTAGTAGGATTTATTTCTGAAATAATTTGATTAGTTACTTTTATTTCTGGGAAAATTTGATTAATTATTTTAATTTACACAAATTCAGGAATATTTAAAAGAGAAATGGAAGCAGTATTGAATGATTACACGAGGTCTTCACCTTTTATCTCACAATGTTGTATACTCAATGAATTTAGTTTCCTCTTCTACAAAATGTAGGGGTTGGACTAGAGATCCCTTCAGTACTCTTCGAGAACTAACAGTCTATGTTATAAAGGGATTTAAACACTATATGTAGTCAAGTTATTGATATTATGCAAACAACAAAGTTCCTAAAGGAAGTGATATCAGATTCAAATCAGTCTTAGAGTTCGAGCTGCTTTGAGGACTCTTAATAGACAGGAGGTAATATTTCTCAGTATGTTGTATCCTGTTCATTGAAAACATAAATGGTTGGAATAGTAAGACAAAACAAAACAGAAAAATGACCACCCCTCCCCACATATTTAAAAACATGATTTAGTTAATTTGCAAGATGCCCATATAATTTCTTGCAACGAGGATTGAAAGAAAATGTTTTTGCTACTATATTACTTTTTAAATTGCACAGCCATCCCCCTAATTAGATCAGATAGTCCTTGAATACAGGAGCTGAACTGTATATATCTTTGTATTACCAGAGCCTAGCACAGTGCCTTGTGAAGTTAGAACCTAAAAATATTTGGTGAATTAAGACTATATGTCAAAAAAAATGGTGCAACTTTTGAATTGTGATTTTTCTAAAAACCTTATTTTACATGGTGCTCAGAGTATGAGCTGCTCTATTATATTAACATGTGGAAAGAGATCAACTTGGAAACCTGCTGAAACTTTCACATTCTGGTCTTCAAGATCCATTCTTATGTGGTATTTTAACAGATTGCCGAGAGGGCTGGTGAGCAATTATGCATATCTTCTCTTCTGTCTTTCTTGACTGAAGGGACAAAATAAATTTCTTCCTGAAGAAATGATAGGTTTTGATGCAGCAAGTAAACAGTACAATTTTAATCATAGTGTGCATATATACATCTGAGGGCCAACTAAGCTAATGGAATGACTGAAATTACAAAGTACCCAACCAAGGGGTGGAAGAAAACAAAAATCAATAAAGTCAGGTACTCCTTTAGGTATGAATAGCAAAAATGCTATTGAATTGATGGCTGGCAATTCACAGTGACAGTGATGGGCAGATTTTTTAAATCACAAAGATAAGAAGTCTTAGGCATGTCATTGGCATGGTAGCAATCAATCATTTCTCTGCTTTATCTCCAAAGGCATTTTTGACTTAAATAATTCTATTCAAATATATGCTTTGCTCATTATGGAATTCCTGAGGAAGCGTCTGCATAAGTTCTATGGCTAATTCCATAATACTTCTCTATTCCCTCTATAGGTTTGTATTTTTTTGGGGGGAGTTCCATTTTTTTATATACTTAAAAACCAACAAAAACACTTAAGTAAACAAATGCATAAAATCATATGTAAAAAAACAAATTCTACATTGTTTACAATTTGTTTAAAGATCTATAAATTATTTATGTGTGCTAATGTAAACATCCACTGTTTGAATCCCATTGGATTTGTTTTGCTTGGATATTTTTTCCTCTTGATTTTGTTTGATTTCCTCTTGATTTCTTTTTTAATATTATGTATTATTATATTATGTATTATTCTTAGTCTCTTTTCTTCACTTTTCTTCTCTTCATATATTTGCCTTTTTTATATATCCAATATATTTTTTATATATCCAATATTTGTCATTTATCATTTGTCCAATTTCTAATCCATAAATTCAAATATTATACTCTATTCAAAAATTTCTCCTATTAATTGCATTTTTGTTTTTTCCAATTATTTTGTCACTACAAACAATAGATTTGTAGTTTAAAGAAATCAAACTCATAGTCATCTTGAGTTGGGGGTGCTTTTTAATTTATCCATCTAGTCTATTTAAATTGAATATGTAGGTTTAAAAAGATCTGCTGAATCTATATGAGCTAGTACTACCAGCTACAGACATTAAGGGAAAAAAGATATCAAGTTAAATAAGAGAAAAACCAACAGCAACCAACAGAAGACACGTCTAGAACTTAACACAGCCAGAATAATAACAATAAAAACTAGTATTTCTATAATGCTTTCAGGGCTGCTAGAGCTTTATATGTGCTATTTGATTCTTAAAATAATCCTATGAGCCAGGTACTATTATTATTCCATTTTAGAAATAAGGTAACACCTCTAAAATGGCCTCTTTTAAAGAGATAAAGTCATTTACATAGCGTACACAACACAATAATATAATACATGTTTATTAAGCATCTACTATGTGCCAGATACTATGTTAAATTCTGGAACACAAATAAGAAAAACAGTCTTTACTCTCAAGGAGCTTACAATCTAATGGAAGAAGACAACACATAAAAGATTACTGAAAAGGAGGAAGGGATACCAGGTGATACCTGGCAGGGTTGGGGACATGATGTGTTCTGTGGGATGCCTGATGGAAAGACTGAGAGTTAGCCAGAAAGCTCAGATCCCAGTTTTCAGAGGGCCATATAATAGACTAAGGGAGCTGAGGAGGTGTGGAGGATCCAAAACTGAGCATGATGTTGAGATTTCAGGTGATCAGCATTTCCTGAATGGAGCATGAAGTTCTGTGGAATCTAATCCAAGCAGAGCCTCTCATGGAAAGTAGAGAGTTGCTTAGGAACCTTGATAATAGGCTGAGGCTGAGAAAGGTTAAGTGAGTTGCCAAGGATCACATAGATTTTATTTTTTAATATTAATTAAAAAAATTCAATCCCAAATTCTTTTAATCCTTCCAGCCCATGCCCTACCTAATGAGAAGATAAACAATTCCCATTATACATATGAAGTTATACAAAAATTTCCATATTAGCTCTATTGAAAAAAAAGCAACAAAAAATAAAAAATATGCTTCAAGCTGCAATCAGAATTCATCAGGTCTCTTGCAGTGAATAATATTTTTCATCATGATTCCTTTGAAATTGTCTTGGATTGTTGCATTGATCAGAATAGCTAAGTCTTTCACAGTTGATTATTGTTACAATAATTCTTTTAATGTACAATATCATCTTATTTCTGCACATTTTATTTTGTATCATTTCATATGTCTTCTCTGGTTTATTTGAAACCATCCATTTGATCATTTCCCATAGCACAAAATATTCTATCATAATCATATAGCACAACTTGTTCAATCATTCCCCAATTAATAAACATCCTCTCAATTTCTGGATCTTTGCCATAGGATCACATAATTAATAAGTATATTTTTCAGTTGTGTATGACTCCACATGCACCCATTTTCTTGGCAAAGATACTGGTATTTTCTTGGCAAAGATACTGGAATGGTTGGCCATTTCCTTCTCCAGATCATTTTACAGATGAGGAACTGAGGCAAACAAAGTTAAATGACTTGCCCAGACACTTATATATCTAGTAAGTATTTGAGGCCAGATTTGAACTCAGGAAGATCAGTCTTCCTGGCTTCAGGCCTAGCATATGATCCACTGAATCACCTAACTGCTTCTAGTAAGTATATGAGGTAGGATTAAAACTCATATCTTCTTGACTTCAAGTCCCATATACTCTTTACCATTCCACCTTAGCCATTATTTCTAAGTTAAAGGATTTCCAGCTAGATTGGATCTTGAAGATCATTTATTAGTTCCTTTTTTTCTACAGATGAGGAAAATAAAGTGAGAAATATTGAATGACTTATCTAAGATCCTCCATTCATTTGATGGAAAAGTCAGTATTCTGAAAGAGAATCTATCCTGAGCTAACACTAATTTAAGTACCTCACTAGATTGTGAAGGCAGGATTAACTCTCCTTTGTCTACCTTTTTATTAAATCTACACAAGCTTGAACTAGATGGAGGAGCTTGCAAACCAATTAGTGAATTTATACCCTTGGAAACTCAATCACCCAGGATGAATATTCACCTCTCCGAAGGTGAGATTTAGAAAATTCACACCCTTTGGTGATAACTTAACCTTCAGAAGGTGAGAAGTCAATCCCACAGACACTGCCCCCAGGGCAGTGCTAGACAATTTGGAAACTGTGATTGGCCCCTGTGCAGAAGGCCAGGGACAAGAAGTCACCATAAAAGCAAGCCCTGAACTCCCTCAGAGGAGATAGTCTTTGAGAAGATAGTCTGTCTTCTGGAGATAGTCTTCTGACTGGGGAGAGCTTCTATGGAGCTTCACTAGAGAATGAGACTTGGATCTTGGGCTTGGAGCTCGGCTTCAAATTAAACTCTGACTTCTGGACTACTTTGTTGGGTGAATTAAAGACTGACTCCTTTCCTAGTTTCCCAAGAGAGTAGCTTCCATCTTGGAGGAGGCCACCACCAGCCTTCCTGGTTGAGAGCTAATTAATATCTGCCTGGATTATGCAGACCCAGAGTAAACATTTAAATTGATAGGATACATAACCTCTCTAGCCTCTTCACATTTCTCTACTTTATTGTTTCCTCTCCATTTTGTAAATATTTATAAATAAATTTCTGACTTGAGATATAATAAATATTAGTGACCACATAATTTCATAAAATTATTGTCCAACCATTAATTTTCACCTTTACAGTATTATATTTTTTCTCTTTTCAGAGATGGCTTTTCTAAAAGGGAGGCATCACTTAGTATGGAGTAGATAGACAATATTTCTTTTTGGAATCCTTTTTATGATGAGAGAATATGATAGAATGAGGAAAGGGAGAAGCTAATTCTTTCTCAGTCCCAGTGAGGGGATAACACCTATGTAGGACTTGGATTTAAGAATGAAACAAAGATCAGGGTTAAAACCATGACTGTGGCTATGAGATTTTAAGATTTTTCAGTGCTTGGGAAAATGGACTTTGCAACTTTAATTCAGTTTGAATCTTCGCTGTTTCACTATTCAATTGTATGAACTTGAGCAAATCACTTGTCAGTTTTCTCATCTGTAAAATGAAGGTATTGAAACAGAGATCTCTAAGATTTCTTCCAGCTCTATAATTCTATGATGTTTTGAGACCAATTTGATGGCTAGGATTTTGAGCTTCAGGTATAGAGGTAATCTTTTGAGAGAAAGTCTAGGAATTTACGTCTGATTATACTACATCTACAAAAGAAGACTTGGTTGTATTAACAGCTAATTAGTTTAAAATATTTATGTTAAATTCTCATTTATCTTTATTGAGGAATAAGGGAATGGTTTCTTGTTTCTTTTTCTTTTGAATATTTCCCATAGTTACATATTTCAGGTTCTTTCCCTTTCTCCCAACCCCTCTAACCCCTCTTAGCCAACGCACAATTCCACTGGGTTTTACATGTATCATTGATCAAGACATGATTCCATATTATTGATACTTGGACTAGAGTTATCATTTAGTGTCTACATCCCCAATAATATCCCCATCAGTCCATGTGCTCAAGCAGTTGTTTTTCTTCTGTGTTTCTCCTCCCACAGTTCTTCCTCTGAATGTGGCTAGTTTTCTTTCTCATAAGTCCCTCAGCCTTGCTCTGGATCCTTGCATTGCTGCTAGTAGAGAAGTCCGTTATGTTCGATTGCACCACAGTGTATCAGTCTATGTGTACAATATTCTCCTGGATCTGCTCCTTTCACTCTGTATCAATTCCTGGAGGTCATCCCAGTTCACATGGAATTCCTCCAGTTCATTATTCCTTTGAGCGCAATAGTATTCCATTACCAACAGATACCACAATTTGTTCAGCCAAGAGAATGGTTTCTAACACAGTCTATGTACAGGTCATGAAATACTATATAAATGTATGGTATAATAATTATTTGGGATCAGTAGTGGAACAACAGTGTATGCCATTGCTGATATCTTTTGAGATTGATGAGTATTCAGGGAACTACTTGGGAAAAGATTTTTTTTTCCAATGTGTATCTATCAAAGTAAAAGCAACACAATATTAGATGACAAGCTACACTTGGAGTCAAGAAGACCTGGGCTTAAATGCTGACTCTGAAACTAATGATGTAACTTAGTTTTTCTTGGACTCAGAAATTCTTTTTTTTTAAACCCTTACCTTTCAACTTAGAATCAATACTATGTATTGGTTCCAAGGCAGAAGAGTGGTAAGGACCAGGCAATGGGGGTTAAGTGACTTGCCCAGGGTCACACAGCTGGGAAGTGTCTGAGACCAGATTTGAACTAGGATCTCCCATCTCGAGGCCTGGCTCTCAATCCACTGAAACCAGCTGGCCCTGACTCAGGAATTCTCAAAACCTTGTCTCTTAAATTTCAGATGGGTTGAGATCTGTGTTGATGCTTCACCAATGAAATAACATTATTATTAATGTCTTTGCTTTATGAAATCATTAGTGTATTGATTAGTTTTGTGAGATGGAATGAGAGATAGGTTGTATAGTGTCTTGGCTAATAAAATTATGAAAATCTGGCTTATTATACCCTTGAAAAGTATTAAATGGTAGTTATGATATAAATGATTTTCAGGAATAGACAGTATAAATGACTGACTTTTAAATGAGGATTTATTTAACCATCATGGTATTTCACAAAGGAATAAAGTTTATTTAGCTTAGTATATATCTACTTTCCTCATGTGGAAATTACATGTAATTTTTCTTTTAAAAATATGTTTTTATTTTGAGAAAAGATCTTTGAATATAAGGTGAAATATGATTAAAATATAGATAAAAGCTGATCTATTTGATAACCTTTTTATTTTAAATAAACAGAAAATATGATAACACCTTTTGAATTTCAAATATTTGTCAAAATTATAGGGTATTTTGTGGAAGAAGTTTAAGAAGGAGAAAAATGGAAGTAGAATTTTATGTAAAAATTTTATTACTTAACAGATTATTCATTTTTTCCTGATGTACTCCACTAGAGGCATTCCACTTGAGACATTCCATTCTTTTTAGAATTACATTAGCCCATTAATACCTACTCCTTTGATGTATTTAACTAGTTTTAAATTTACTATGCTGTCATCTATAATACCTTGTTCACAAGATTCATATGAGAGATTCTGCCTTGATGAAGTTCTGTTATGGTATTCTCTGACCTACCAATCTAGTAAATCAATCATAAAAGAAGTTGAGTCTAGTCAGGAATACCATTATTAAAAAAATCCACTACTTTGTTATTTATTTCTTTTATTTTTACATTATCTTCATTTCTTTTTCCTTCCTTTCTCCCTCTTTTTCTTCATTCCTTATCTTTCATTTCCATGTCTTTGCTGATACATTCCTACCATATCTAATTGTCACCTTGGTGACCTGAAATTTTTCCCTTCCTTAATAACAGCTGACATTTATGTAGCCTTTAATATGTGCTAGGCACCATGCTAAGGTATTACAGTTATTTCATTTGGTCCTCATAACAGCACTTAGGAGATAGGTACCTATTATCACCCCCATTTTACAGATGAGGAAATAGAGGCAAAAAGGAGTTAAGTGACCTGCTCAGGATTACACAGCTAGTAAGTAACTGAGCCTGGATTTGAACTTGGGTCTGCCTAACTCCAGATCCAGTATTCTATTCACCAGGCTACTTAGCTATCTCCTCAAGATGTATGTTAGATGCTATCTTCCTTATGTATCCTCCCTTGTTTCACTCCATCCACAAGTGAAAGCATTATCTTCTTCAAGTATATTTGCCTAGATTTCTTTTTTGCATTTATCAAAATAACCCTTGTGTCATTTATCTGTGTTCTTGTCTTCTCCATTCCAACCCTCCTTAGACAACATCAAGCTCCTGTATCAGATATGCTTTCATGTTCTCAAATCTCAGCAGAATATTTGCCACATGTAACAAATAGAATCAGATTATTGAGACTAAAAGCATTTATGCAGCTATAGACATATATTTATACACACAAAATATATTTATACATATATGTATATCACAGTTTATGTATAGAGAAATATGGCTAATCTCAGTATATCCAGCTTACATGGTCTTGGGGTTCCCCGAGAGTCCAAAATGATTAATATCACTAGTTTTTCCTCAAGTTATCAGGGGCAACCTAAGGTTGACAGAAAATCATCAGCTGGACTTGATTAAAATTTATTCCAAATAGGGACAGCTAGGTGGCTCAGTGGATTGAGAGCCAGTCCTGGGTTCAAATGTGACCTCAGACACTTCCTAACTGTATGACCTGGACAAGTTAATTACTCCAACCTTCTAGCCATTACCATTGCTCTGCCTTGGAACCAGTCCTCAGTACTGATTCTAAGATGGAAGATAAGGATGAAAAAATTTTATTCCAAATATTCAAGAATAGTGATAAAAGAGACAGTGAGCAAATGATAAAAAATAGGTAGATAGGTAGATAGTTAACTAGGTGAGAGAATATTTGTATGCACTTATTAATTGCCAAGCTTTATGACTAGTTTTGAGGACACAAGTACACACAATCAAGAAGATAATTCCTGCTTTCAAGTAAATTACATTCTTAAAAAAAAACAAAGAACCGTTACCTTTCATCTTAGAATCAATACTATGTATTGGTTCCAAGGCAGAAGAATGTTGAGGGTTAGGCAATGGGACTTGCCCAGGGTCACACAGAAAAAACCAAACACTTTTACTCTTAATATGTACCAAAAATTTAAACAACCATTCTTTACAAATATATAATTTGGTCTTTACATTTTTGGTTCCTTATTATTTTTAAATTTAAAGATGTTATTTATTTTTAGCATTCATTTTTAGGGGGAGATTTTATAGCACCTTTTTAAAAAAGTTACCACTTATTTTTATTTTTTATGTGTAACATGTAGCACAACAAATTACAGTTTATTATACTTTTATAATAATTAATATATATTATATCATAAATATATAAAATATAATAAACTATAATACATATGTTTAGCTAAGGTAAACACATTCTCATTCCTTCACATATTAAACTACTAATATGCAAAAAAAAAGAACTGGGTAAGCCAAGGGTAGAGTTCAAATTTCTGCTGGGGTAGAGATGGTTAGAGAATAAGACCATGCTGAAGAGAAATTAGAAACTTAGAAATGTATACTCTATCCCAGGTATGACTCTACTGCTAAATATAAATTAGGGAAGGGTAGAGGGGATGCTGGGATACAAACTGCCAACTTTTTCACCTTCCTACTTTTACCTAGAGCTGACGCTGGTCAAAATGAAACTCAGAATGTGCAAAATGAGCCCCAGACTCTACAAATAAACTATAATGTTGCTTTATATCTAGAAATCTTCTAAAGGGAAAAAAATATGTCTTTCCTTGAGAAATGGTGAAACTGGATGTTAAAGGTAATTTTAACTTTGGAGAGACATGAACAGAACAAAATCCCCAAATGGAGAAAATATTTTTGACAGTTCTGAAATAGCTTCCCTTTTCAGACTCAGCATATTCCCCTCTTCTTCTTAGTAAAGTTCCTAGGAAAATATATTATTCTCAGTTTTTGGCTACCTTTCTTCCAGTCTCATATTCTTTCCCTTTTTAAAGTACCCAATGCTTTCATGTTCACTCTTGCCTCCTCTTAACACCTTCTATCAACAGGGAGTAGAGCCAAGATGGTGGAGAAGGTACACATACCACCTACCTCTCTCTATTAAATTATTCTCTAAATAACTATGATATAATGTCTCAAAATGAATTCTGGAGCAGCATAACCAACAAAAAGTTGGAGTGAAATAATTTTTCAGCCCAAAACAAGTAGAAGGCCAGCACAAAAGGTCTATTGCACAATGTGGAAGTGGAGCACAGACCAGCTCACCAAGGCAGATCCCACTGTGGCAAGAAGGCTTGGGGGTAGCTGATCAACAGCAAGGAGTTCTAAAGCTCTCAGCCACACATGGTAAGGGGAGTCAAATAACTGCTTGGCTGGATATAACAGGGGTCCCCTTGCTGACTTTGGGTGCAAGATTTTTGTCTCATTACCCATATGTAGACCAAAGTTAGTTCTAGGTTGAGGTCCCAGGGAGAGGAGGAACACTAGCACACATCAGTACTTGTGGCCTCAGGGAAGTCGGGAACTTTGGTCACAGTTCCAATGTGGAAAAGAGTGCTTGTGGTTGCTTACAGACCAGAACCCAGGCTAGGAGAATATTAAACACACTTCTATTTAGATCATACCATCCTTCAGGGGGAAAAAATGAGTTTTCAATGAAATAGAGGACTTTCAAACATTTCTGGTGAAAAGACCAGAACTTAATGGAACTTTTGACTTTTGGATACAAGACTCAAGAGAAACATAAAAAGGGGGCAGCTGGGTGGCTCAGTGGATTGAGAGCCAGGCCCAGAGATGGGAGGTCCTGGGTTCAAATCTGGAATCAGACACTTCCTAGCTGGGTGACCCTGGACAAGTCACTTAACCCCCATTGGCTAGCCCTTACCACTTTTCTGCCTTAGAACCAATATGCAGTACTGATTCTAAGACAGAAGGTAAGGGTTTTAAAAAAAATTAAAAAAATTCTTTTCTACTGATCCAACCATTCTGGAAAACAATTTGGAATTATGCCCAAAGGACTAGAAAATTATGTATATAATATTATCCAGTAATACCATACCACTATGAGGTCTGTGACCCAGAAGGATAAAAAAGTGGGTGGGAGGGAAGGATCTTTTTGTACAAAAATATTTGTAGCTGCTCTTTTTGTGGTGGAAAATAATTGGAAATTGAAGAGATGTCCATCAATTGAGGCATGGCTGAACAAAATGTGTAATATAATGGTGATGGAATACTATTGTGCTGTAAGGCATGATGAAGAAGATGATTTCAGAAAGAGCTTGAAAGACCTACATGAACTGATGCAGAGTGAAATAAGTAGGTCCAGGAAAACATTGTACACAGTGACAGCAATATTGTGGAATGTGAGCCTTAGTTACTATTGGTCAGTACAATGATCTTGGACAATTTTGAGGAACTTGGGACAAAGGATGCTATCCACCGCCAGAGAATGCTATTGGAGTCAGAAGGCAGATGAAAGCATATGGTTTTTCAATTGTTTATTTGGACTTATATTTGGGGGTTTTTGTTTTATAAGATTACTCATTTATAAAAGTGAACAGTATGGAATGTTTTGCATAAAAATACATGTAAAAATGAATTACCTGACAACAGTGGGAGGGGGAAAGGAAGGGAGGGAGATAAGTTCAATCATATAACTTAGGAAAACAAGCATGGAAATTTATTACATGTAATTGGTAAAAAATATGTATATACATACCATTCTTTTCTAGACATAGTCTAATTATTTCAAAGGACTTATAGAGCACCTGGATGCTTACATCTTTGATTGAGACACTCCCTATACCTCAAAAATATTGTTTAACTTTTTTAGTATTAAATTAGAATTTTCCAGCTGTTCTCTGAAATGCTCATCTCCTATTCCAATCATGCTTCCATCTCTGATCTAAGCTCTTTCTAAAATGTCATGGTCATCAATACTGCAGGAAACAGGTTAAACCAAAATCCTTTTATTGCCACTATTCACTTCATCCCTTTCTTTTTGTTTCAGCTATTGAAGATGGTTCCTTTTATAAAAATTTGTTTCTCGAATTGCAGTATTCATCACAATTCTGCAAGACAAGTTTACAATTACATTGCTCTTCTTGACTGCACTGCACATTATTGTAAATATCTGAAGCCTCAGGCCTATTGTCTGGGAGAAATAACTATTTTTTTGCTCTAGTGTCTAATAGGCATGGAGTAAAACAACACTTATATGGCTGCCAATTTTCTTCTATCACAATGCAGATGGAACTTTTCCATTCTCACTTTTCCTTTGTCTGGTATCATTTTTTTAAAAAACGTATTTTTTTAATCATAAGAATGTACCTTTCCTCTCCTCTCCTTCTAGGGCAACTTCTCTTGTAATAAAAAAGAAAAAAATGTTAAGTAAAAACCATTGACATGACACATTGACCTCATCTGACAACATACACATTTCACATACAGATCTCTTACCTCTCCAACAAAAAAAGACAGGATATATTTTTTTCATTTCATTGCCAATTTTGGTCTTTATAATAACAAGATCCAGTTCTTTTGTACTTTGTTTATATTATTATCATAATTTTTTTGTAAATTCATGAAAGTTCATTAAGTTTATAAAAGTCTTCCCACGTTTCTCTAAATTTCTCATATTAATCATTGTTTGTTTCCTTCCTGATGACCATGAAGTATAAGGATGACTTGTTGAATTTTATAGGGCTAGTGAAAGGTGTCCTTCTCATCTCTTAAGTTGGCTCAGCCTATGAACTACTAAGCAAATTTATGCCCAACATGAGGCTACTTTGTTTTTCTCCTTCTTCTTTTGGAATAGGGCTTTGTTAGATCTGAAAAGTTCCAAGAAACAAGAAAATCAGCTATAGGACTGAGAAATGACTTCATGAATCAATTAAGGCTTGACTCAGTGGAAAGCATTTGAGACTCTGTCTTGTAAGCAAGACAGGGACTTATCAACTATTTTTTATCTGGAAATGAACTTGGTCATGAGAAGAATGTAGTCATCACTTTATGGTTCAGTCTATTATCTTTAGGGATCAAAGTATAGTAGGGACAGTGTAAAGAATAATTAAGAAACCTCTTGATGAAGGTGAAAGAGAAGAATGTAAAAAGCTTGTTTGAAGCTTAACATTAAAAAAAATCTAAGATCAAGGCAAATGGTCACATCACTTCCTGGCAAATAGAGGGAGAAGAAATGTATGCAATGGTAGATTTTATATTTTTGAGAGATAACAGATCACTATAGATGGAGACTGTTGCCATAAAATTAAAAGACACTTGCTCCTTGGAAGCAAATTTATGGCAAATCTGGATAGTATTTTAAAAAATAGAGGCATCACTTTGATGACAAAGGTCCACAACAATGTATGACTGTTAGAGGTGGAAAAATGGCTGTCATGGAAATGATGTTTCTTAAAATTTGGCGATGGAGAAGATGTTTGAGAGTCCCTTGGAAAGCAAGGAGATCAAACCAATCAAAACTTAAAGAACTGAATTCAAACTGTTTTCTGGAAGGTCAAATACTGAAGCTGAAGCTTAAATACTTTATTCACATAATATGAAGACAAGACTCATTAGGAAGTATCCCAATGTTGAGAACGAATAAAGCAAAAGGAGAAGTTGATGGCAGAGGATGAGAGGGCTAGATAGAGATATGGAAACAATGAACTTGATTTTGGACAGATTTTGGGAGAGAGTGGGAGATAGAAGAGCCTTCTATGTTATGGTTCATGGGGTCATAAAGAATTGGACACAACTAAACAATTATTATAAAAAGAATTCTGACTTTGAGGACCACTGAAAGGGTCCCAGAATCATACCTCGAGAACTTTTGCGTTTGGCATTGATGCGCTATTCTTCCTCATATAAGCATGTGCATATTTACTATTTTTATATTCTTTCACCATAAAGGCACTGTTTGAGCTCTTTGGGAAAAGAGATAATCTTTCTTTTTTGTCTTAGTGACTAGATCTGAAGGAGAAGGAAAGGTAATAAGCATTTATGTAGTACCTATTATGTGAGTGGCACTCTGTGAACTGCTTTTTAAAATATCACATTTGGATCTTAACAACAATCCTATGAAATAGATGCTTTCATTTTTGCCTATTTTATAAGTTGAGGAAACTGAGGCAAACAGAGAGTCACTTGTCCAGGGTCACATAGCTAATAAATACCTGAGGTAAAATTATATATATGATTTTTTTCCAGGTTAGATGCCAATATAATTTGTTATTATTCATTTTCTGATATTTTAAAATCCAAGTTCTCTCCCTCCCTCTTCTCCTTCTTCTCTAAGAAGTTAGATAATATAATATAGGTTGTACATATATTATCATATAATGCAAATTTCCATGTTCATCATATTGTGAAAGAAGACACATATTGCTTACACTAGAGAAAAATTCATGGAGGAAATAAAGCAAGGAATGATATGTTCCAGTTTGCATTTGGACTCTGTTCCTTCTTTGATAGTAGATGTCCTTTTTTAATGTGATGATTCTCCTGGAGTTGTACAGGAAAATTTGCCTTGTTGATAATAGTTGTCATTCACAGTTGGTCATCATACATTATTGCTGCTTTTTTGAGTGGTGTTCTTGTTCTGCTTACTTCACTTTGCATCACTTCATATAAATCTTTCCAGGTTTTTTTGTTATCATATTTTTCATCTTGCCATCTTATGGCACAATACTATTTCATTACAACTTGATCAGCTGTTACCCAATTGAGGGGCATCCCTTCAGTTTCCAGTTTTTTTGAGAGCTGCTATAAATACTTTTGTACAATTAGGTTCCTTTCCTTTATCTTTAATCTCTTTGGGATATAGATCTAGTGGTGATATTGCTGGGTAAAGGGGTATGAATAGTTTTATGGCATGGGTTTTTATTGCTCTCCAGAATGGTTATATTGGTCCACAGCTTCACCAGCAGTATATTACTGTCTCAATTTTTCCACATCTCTTCCAGCATTTATGGTTTTCCTTTTTTATGTTAGTCAGTGTGATGGGTATAAAGTGGTACTTTAGAGTTGTTTTAATTTGCATTTCTCTAATCATTAGTGATATGGAATATTTTTTCATATGACTAAAGATAGTTTTATTTTTTTCATTTGAGAACTGTCTGTTCTTATCCTTTGACTAGTTGTCAAGTGGAAATAAGGTAAAATTTTAATTTGTGGCTTTCTCCTTCAAGACCCAGGACTCTATCCACTGCACCTGTAGCAGCTGGTATTGGCTATACTGATAGATGTCTATTGGATTTACTTGTATTGGGTCAAAGGTATAAGTAGGTCAGTAACTTTTTTTTTTAATTCCAAAAAATTTTCAAAAGCAATTTGACAGCATTTCCTAGCTCCATGAATAATTTATTAGTTTCATTAGTATGACATTGAAATAGTAAATTAATGGCATTTTTATTATATTGGCTCATCCTACCTTTTAGCAATTAATATTTTTTCCAAAAACCTAAATATATCTTTATTTCTGCAAACAGTGATTTGTGATTGTATTTATATAGTTTTTTTGTTTATTTTGGAAGGTAACTCCCAAGTATTTTGTACATTCTAAAATAACTTTAAATGGAGGTGTTCTGTCTCTTCTTGTATGATTTTATTGCTTCTATATAGAAATACTGATGATTTTTGTGGATTTATTTTATACTCAGGAAATTTACTGAAGTTATTAATTGTTTGAATTCATTTTAGTTGATTCTTTAGAGTTCTTTTCAAGTATAGCATCATATCATTTGCAAAGTAATATTGCCTCTTTATGTATGATTATTCTCACAATTTCTTTTTCTTGTTTTATCATTATATTTATAGAAATACTTATACCCAGTATTAGAAATATTAAGTGAATTACTAAGTGAAATTGTGAAATACTATGTGAACTAAAAAAGGATAACAATGGACAATTATTTTACTACTGAATTTATTGGAAAGGGTTTAGTTTATTTCTCTTACAAATAAAGAGAACTCGGTTTAGATATATACTATTCATTATTTTTAAGAAAAAGTAAATTTATTCTTAAGTTTTCTAGTGCTTTATTTTTGAACAGAAATAATTATTATATTTTTCAAATGCTTTTCCTGCATATATTGATAAAATCATATGAATTTTTTTGATTTTGTTATTTATATAGTTAGTTGAATTTAGTGTTCCTAGTATTAAATCAATCTGGCTTATTTTTTTATATACTTGCATTTTAGTGCAGTTATTAATAGGATGGCAAGCATTCAAAGGATGGTGATGAAGTGCAGTGAAGAGCTTCAAGATCATGCTATGTATGGTCAATTGAAGGAACAGAGGAAGTTTTTAATATAGAGAAGTCTTAGGGAGAGCATGTATTCATTTGAAGCTGTCATGTAAAAGAGAGATAAAACTTGTTCTGCTTGTTCCAATAGATAGAATTCAGAGTAACTGGTGAAAGTTTCTGGTTGGCTGAGTTAGAAGAACTTCCTGTCAGAAGAAAAATAATGATAGAAGATAGAATGGGATTCCTTAGGAAGGGTAGTGGTTTTCCACTCACAAAAAGGTCTTTAAGAAAAGTCAGGAAAATAAATTTTTGAACGTATTAGATTGTAAGCTCTTTGAGGGAAGGAATTCTTCCTTCATTCCTTTTTTCAAAATTTCTATCCTCAATACAGACCAATGCCTGCAACATAGTAGTTGATTAATAAATGTTTATTAACTATTCCATAGAAAGTTTTTTGTTTGTTTAAATCTGAGTTGGAATAGATGGACTCTGTGATCATTTTCTACTTTCAAATTCTGTAGTTCTGTGATTCACTTAATTTATCTGTACCTCAGTTTCCTCATCTGCAAAAGGAGGTGCTTTAACTAGATTAAATATTCTTTAACCTTTTCCAGGGTCATTGACCTCTTTGTTAGTTTGGTAAGACTATGTACCACTTCCAAGAATAATGTTTTTAAATGTGTAAAATAAAATATGGAAGATTACAAGAGAAACCAATTATATTGAAATACACTTAGGAAAAAAAAATTTAAAAGTCATAGACTGAAAATCCATTAATGAATCCCACCAGGTTAATAGAATGATTGCTAAGAATTGAAATAAATGCATTCTAATGTTTTTCTTAGGTCTAAATCTATGATTTCACAAGATAATAACTCATTTAAGCTCTGCTATACCTCTAATCTTATGACAGCTGATATTCATATAGCACTTTAACATTTAGCAAAGCACTTTATAGTGACACAGTGGATAGAGCAATGGCCTAGAGACAGGAAGACCTAAGTTCAAATCTGACCTCAGACACTTATTAGCTATGTGACCCCAGGCAAGTCACTTAATCCCTTTTGCCTCAGTTTCTTTATCTGTAAAATGAACTGGAGAAGGAAATGGTAAACCAGTTTAATATTTTTGCCAGGAAATCCCCAAAAAAGGGCTGCGGGAAAACCCCACTAAACCACAAAATAGCAAAGAACTTCAAAACTCTTTATATGTGTTATCAAATTAATCCTGACAACAATTTTATCAGGACAATTCTACAGGTATTGTTATTGCAATTTTAAAGATTTAAAGATTAAGAAATTAAGGCTGAAAGATTGAGTGATATGCAAGGAATATGACTAGAATGGAGCCATAAAATTTTGTTCTATGGATAGCCATCATGCAGGTCATGCTTACTCCCTATAGTAATCACTTAGTCCTAATTTCTCTGTACATTATTCCTCAAAAAGCCTTGTGCTACAATACCCTTCTTGTTCCCTTCTATTGTCATGACACCAAATATGAGAATTTGTCACCTGTCACTTTATTAAAGATGGCAACCTTCTGGAATATAATCTTGGCCACTTGATTATTTCTTTCCCTATTTGGCAGGTGCTAAATTTTTTCAACTTGCAGTGATATTTTATATACTTTCTACTGTTTCCTTGCAAAATTTGCATCTATCAGTAAATCTAGGTTTCTTCCTATAATGTCAGGTAGCAGTAATACTCTCCATCTTATTAATAACTGCACAAAATGCAAGAGTACAAAAAATAAACCAGATTGGATTAATACTAGGAAAACTAAATTTAATTTAAAAAACTAAATCTAATTAACTATATAAATAATTAATCTTCTATCATGATCATAAACTCATTCATTAAATAGGTTTTGAACAATGATACATGTATAACCCAGTGGAATTGCTTGTCAGCTCCAGGAGGGGGGAGGGAAAGTTACTCAAAACTTTTACTCAAAACAAAAACAGTTATTCAAAATCCTAATCTAATGTGAAAAAATATTTTTCTGAGTTAAAAAGTGATATTTGATGTTTTGAATAACTTTGGTGATTAGGAACTTTTATTTCTATTCTTAGAATTCTTTTTTTGCTTGTTTTGCCTATATTTTGGCTTATTACTTTTATCTGCTTGTCACCATTTTTCCATTTTTCTCACATGTAAAGTAAAAGGAAAATTTCCTTTGTGGAGTGGCAGAGGACAAATTCACTCAAAAGCATTTTGCGTAAAGTGTTTTATATTTAACATTAAATGTTAAAATGACTTGAAATCCTTGGAAGGAAAGGGCAAACTTGCTGGATATTAAATGATGTCTCTTGCTATGAGTCTCATCTATCTAGATGCAATATGCTATTTAATGATTTCTTATGCACTCTGACAAAAAGAGCATCCCTAGGGCTGCCCTCTCCACAGAAAACCCCTAGTTAAGACAATCAATATACTCTTTAATGATGCAGATTGTCAACTTTTTGTGTAACTTACCAAATATTTTTATTTTCTCAAGTAATTATCACATGGCATTATCTACCATCTCCTCAATATTATGTTTGACCTTCTGTGAATTTATTGTCTTATGACAATATCCATCCTAAAATGTTGCTCTTAGAATAATGATTCATATTTACATAGTGCTTTACTGTTTAGGAAGCACTTTACTTCAAATTCATTCAACATAATGTTCCAAATAAGGTTTGATGAAGGAGACTAGAATGGGACTATTACTTCTGGATGCCATATCTCTGTAATATAGCCTAAGAATATACCAGTGTTTTTTTTTTTTGTTTTTTTTTTTTTTTGGTTCCCATATCACAGTGTCAATTTATTATACTTGCACTCCACTAAAACCTGTGTGACTTTGGGCAAATTACCAAACCTCTCTGGATATGTTTCTTCATCTATAAAATAAAGACATTCAATTTGATGGCCTCTGGTGTTAATTTAAAAAAATATTTATTTACTTGTTACAGTAAAATATATAGTTAACTTTCTCCCTCCACTCTCCCCACTAGAGAAGGCATCGCTTGACAAAAAGACATATGTATATATAAAATGATGTCTTACTTATTTCTATTTATCAGTTCTCTCTCTGGAGGAAGACACACAGAAATCATTCTTCAAACAATATTTCTGTTGCTGAATGTAAATGTTCTCTTGTTTCTGCTCATTTCATTCTTAATAATTTCACATAGGTCTTTCCACATTTTCCAAAATTCATCATTTGTTATGACTCAGTAGAATACCACCACAATTATATGCCACAACTTGTCATTCCCTAATGGATGGACATTACTTCAGTTTCCAGGTCTTTGCCACCACAAAGAGAGTTGCTTTAAATATTTTAGAACATATAGATCCTTTTGGTGCTAAAATTAGGATCAAATCTAATAGAATCAATGTAAATGATTTTTAAGAAATTTATAAACCTTAAATCACCATATAAATGAACAAAAAGTATTTATCAAACACTTTTTACATGCCAAAGATAGTCTTTACTCTTGGGCAGTAACATTCTAGAATAAGACAGATAACATATGTAGGAGTAGTCAGCTTTAGGTGGATGGAAAGGCCCAGACGTTCTCAGAGTGCAGTTACAAGACTTGGGAGTCTCTCAGATGCATCCCCATTGAAGCAACCAAACATCTTTGGGATTATTATTATTTCCATAATCATTTTTCAAAGACTCAAAGGAAGATTGTTTTGGTGGGAGTATAAAATGTAGACTGAGAGGGGGAAGAGGTTCAGATTCAGAAAAATCCATTAGAAATCAATAACATTAGTAGAGACAAGTGATAATTATGATTTGTTCTAGGGTAGTGGCTATGGGAAGAGGAAAGAGAAGGATATGAGAAATACCATAGTGGTGGATTCTATACCTTACAGCTGATTTGCTCTTTCCTCTCCTCTTCTGATATTCAAAAGAGTAAATAGTTGGAGCCACTGCCAGAAATGTTGAAATCTGAAGGAAGAGTAAATTTCTGAGAGACTAAAAATAAACAGTTTTGAACATATTGAGCTTGAGGTACCAGCAGGATGTCCAGATATAAATGATCTCTAGACTGACAGAGATGTATGTCTGGATGACAAAAAAGAGGTCAGGGCTGGAACCTGAGATCTGAGTATCATATATGGAGAAATGATACTTGAAGCTGTGGGGCAGAATGAGGTTGGCAAGGAAGAAAGCAGAGGGGCTAAAGATTTGAAGATCAAGGGCAGCAAATGATAATGTTATAAAGGAACACATAGCACACTATACCCAATAAATATTCTGCAAATGCTCTCTTCACCCTGTTTCTAAAGTGCAAGGAAGACATAGAGGAAAATATTTAGCCTAAGCATTTTTTTTGCATAATAGACATAGACAGAAAATCAGCAGGGCTGGGTAAATGTCAGAGGAAATCTTTTCTATGTGTTACTGACATTTCTTGCATTCTGCATTTCTACAGCAACATTGCTCAGGCTGGTGCAGAACAGAATAAGCATTTTAAATTAAAATCAATATTCTTGACATTTCCAGAGTTAAAACTCAATAGTAAACTCCTTTGTTTACCAATATTTTACTATTTAATAAGACTAACCCACCATCAATATGATTTCAGAGTGAATAATTCAGAAAACAATTATTCTTCAATGAATACCATTTTTTTTACTAGTTTAGGCCTTCTGGTCATCTTTGGGTGATGATGATTTAGATAAGTGAACACAAATGTATTGGTATCAATGAATAAGAAGAAAAGAATTACTAAAGAGAATAAAGAAAATATGGTGTGGGAAAAGAGTTTAGAAAGAAAAATGAAAAATGAGTGAAGGGTAAATTAGTTACCTTCTCCAGGCCTTGATTTCCTCAACTGCAAAATGAGAGATCTGGACTAGATATCCATTAAATTTTCTTCCAGTATTATACTATGTAGAAGACTGGAATAGACATAGTGAATCATTTGGAATACGTTATTATCTTCTTTTCAACATGTTTTCCTTTGTTGGCTGCGTTTTAGAGAATCCCAGATCTAAACACTTAAAAAAAAACCCCTTACCTTATGTCTTAGAATCAGTGCTGTGTATTGGTTCCAGGACAAGAGTGGTTCTGGCTAGGCAATAGGATTAAGTGACTTGCCCAGGATCACATAGCTAGAAAATGTTGAGGTCAGATTTGAACCCAGGATCTCCTGTCTCCAGGTCTGATTATCCACTAAGCCATCTAGTGTGGGCTCCCCCTCTTCCCCCTAACACTATACTCTTAAGAGATGATCTAGGTTAGCCCAGGCTGGAGGTAATAATCATCAGCCACTACCATCAACCTAAGAAAACTCAAATCAACCCCTGGACACCTTCACAGATAGAGACATTGCCTTCCTCCCTACCCCATACCCCACAGGGTTCCTGTTCTTTCAGAAACACAAGGACAGGATATTATTTTCTTGCATCAGTGATGAGGACTCTCAGCTAGAAAAAGAAACACAAGTTTGCACAGAGAAAATAGATCTTAGACACTAAGAGGCAGGACTTCTTGGGATTATAACATATTATAATGGAAAGAGCCTCGAATGTAGATTTGGAAGATTCGTGTTTGAGTCTTTGATTTAGCCACTTGCTAGGTATATAGAGTAGGATGTTTATTAGATGACTCCTGAAGTTCTTTCCAGCTCAGAGATCTTTTTTTAATTCTATACTTTATTCCTACATGATTATTCCAGCTGTGGAATAATAAAAATTATAGACAACATCTGTATAACAATTTAAGGTTTGTGAAGTACTTTACACATGCCGTCTTATATTTGGTCTTCAGAGATTTGATCATACTGATTTCTCAATTTTTAATAAAGTCTATTGGCAACAGAAAAAGGGAGAGGCATGGATTCTGTCAAAACAACAATCTTTGAACAAGAGCTATGGGCTAATTACTTCCATTTGGGAAGGAACAAGTTGGTTTCAGATTAGAGTGCAGTGCTGTGAAGTGAAAGAATACTAGGTATGAGATAAATACATGCCATGAATTCAAATCCAGGCTTTTCTAATTAATGTCCATGAATGGGTAAAGTACTTAATCCCTGATCACTCAGTTCGATTATTTGAAGTAATAATAGATCAAGGACTTCTAGCTTGGATTGAGTCCTGGAACTTGATTTTATAAAAATACTTTGATAGCTGTATTTTATTATTAATTGGTTATCTTTGTGATCCAAATTTTTCCTGCATTTTTTCTAAGAATGGGCCCATAGGATTCAGCAGCTGGCCAAACTACCCAAAGAGTCAGAATCTTTGGACTAGATGATCTCTAAGTTTTTTTCTAACCCTAAATCTTGAAATCTTATGATCCAGGTGAGTTTTGTGTGTGATACTCAACCTTCTGGGTGCCTACGATATTTCTCTTTTGTTTCTCCATTGTGAGAGTCGGCTCCATCACCATTAGCCACAGTTCTATCAGAGATTATGCCAGGTGGCTTACCTCTCACCATTTATCCGTTGGCTGTGTTGTTTCCCTTGGTGTTTCCCTGTTATCAGCTGTGGTATCTCAGGAACTGACTTAGGTATTTCAGGAAGAGAAGTGAGCTACCAAAAAAAAGTAAAGAAAAGAAAAAAAGAAACAAAACATGGTGCCTTTTGTGGAGAGAGGGTTGGGGAGATGTGGAGAAGTGCTATTTTCAGGTCTCTCTCTTTGACAGGATCATGGACTTGGAACATTTATTAATCATTTTGTCATTACATATACAAATACACACACTTGTGGTATAGAGGAGGCAAAATCGGACTCAGAGGAAGATGAGTTTGAATTCTAACTCTGTCACTCATTATCTTTCTGACATTTGGCTAGTCAATTAAACTCTCTGGATCTCAGTTTACTCATTTGTAAAATGAGGCAGATAAGCCAGGTGATCTTTTCCAGTTTGTAATCTATGAATCTTTAAACACAAGATTTGCCTGTAGTTTGCCTAAAAAGGAGACTACCTTGCTAAAGATTTCTGACAGTCTCACAGCTTAGATTGGGCACATGTCTCACAGAATTTCATGTGTTTTGCTAACATTTTGATTAGGATTAGTGGTGCTGAGGAGAAAGGGTAAAAAACACGAACCTTGTTTTTATCATAATAAAGTAAATATTTGACATGTTTAAGAGACAAGAGAAAAATATCCCTGTCTTTTGGGAAAAAAGCTTAAAAAAGACTTGTCACTCATTTTCATCTTGGATTTGAGAAGTTCATATACCAATTATGTTGCTTTTCAATGGAAATTTCTCTAAGGAAATAATATGAACACCTGCTTTAACACCACTACTGTGTTCATTCTGGTGGAAACATCTATTTTGAGCAGGTAGAAAATATTCCTTCATGTTCATAGATCTAAATTTGGAAGGGAGCACAGAGACTACCTAGTCTAACATTTTATGTAACACTCTATTGGATAGTGGCCCAACAGATAGCCCTGTGCTTCATATGATGTGTATAGAAGGAGACATGGCTATTAGTTATCAGAAAGAATACTCAGCATGGCATTACATATCTTCATGATGAATTTACTCTAAGTTAGTTCCAGACACTTTTTGGGAGAAGCACATAAAGAAAGGCAGTTTAGGGAGGTAGTGAAGAGAGACTGGAATAGTGGGCATGCATGGGAAGCCAGCACTATCATTATGTTCCTGGATTTGCTTGAAATTTTGGAGACTTTTGAGAGTGGATCTCCTCTAGATGACAATTTTATTTCTGCATGGTTGAGCTGAAATCTTATCTCATTCTTGGCTTAGTAGCTCCTTAAGTCTTATGGATTCTTTGGTGCTGGTTTCTGTTTACTGTTTGCCCACTGTTGGATACTTTTGGTAGTTTTTTGTGTAACTAGCAATTGGTGGGAAGGCAGGCAAAATGGTGTGTAAGCTAAGGGTTATCCTCTCCCTTAAAATAATCAGAGATAGTTCCTCTTTTGTTCTGAACTTCAATCTCCTGGGGGTGGGGAGGAGAGAGGAATAGTGAGAGAGAGAGAGAGAGAGAGAGAGGG